>NC_056750.1:239439672-239647172 GCF_019279795.1 Protopterus annectens
TATGTCCCACAAGCTTCCTTTCTGAAAGACCCTATTACTTAGCCCCTCCCCCTTTGGTTTTCATTTTAATTCTTCCTCCTTTTGAGCCTGCTGCTTCCTGCTCATTAAAACTGCTCTCGTGGAAAACACTTTTCTTGGTAGCTATTACCTCAGTGAGAAGGGTTTCGGAACTACAATCACTCTCTGTGCGCCCCCCTTATCTTGTTTTTCACAAAGATAGAGTGTCTCTTAGGACTAGTCCATCCTTTTTACCTAAGGTACTCACTGAAAAAAATCTTAATCAGTCTATTGGTCTCCTAGTTTTCTTTCCAAATTACACTGATAGAGCTGAGAGAAGATTACATTGTTTGGGCATTCACCGTCAACTACGTTTCTATCTGGACAGAACTAAACAGACAAGAAAATCAGAACAGCTCTTCCTGTCTTACGCGGAAGGGAAGCAAGGCCTTCCAGTTTCTAAAGTAACCTTGTCCAGATGGTTGACCTCTCATCACTTTAATCTATCAATTGAGACATAAGGAGCTCCCTACCAAGCATAGAGCTCATTCAACTAGAGCATTAGCTTCCTCAGTTGCTTTTCAAGCGAGGTTGCCTATGGATTCTATTTATTCAGCGGCCACATTGGCCTCCCATCATACCTTCATTTCTCATTACAAACTGGACATTGCCTCCAGATGTCGGGCTGATTTTGGTTCCACTGTACTCAAGAGTCTGTTCCATTGACCCACCCTGGACTAAGGTGCTAGGGACGCTGTCCCATCCAGCAAGAATGAAGGAGAGATTGACAACTTAAAGGGACACTATCTCATGACTAAAATTGCATTTCTGCCTCGGACCGAAGCTGAAAACATTGCCACCCACTTAGCTAATCACCTCCCTGTTTGTGACTTCAGTAATGACGTTCTAACAATCCCACCCACAGCATTAAGTTTTTTTTTAATAAAGGTGCGCAAACCTGTATCCAGTCTCGTTTTACTTCCCTCTGGAATATGACACTCAGTGTTAGTGTTCCCTACTTCACACAGTGTTCCATACTTGTTTCTTCCTTGTTTTTTGAACAAAAGACAAAAATAATGGAGCCACACAAATATGAAGACTTTTTAAATATTGGTCTTGGAAACTTAGAAAGTTGCTAGGATAGCAGTGTTTGGTGTTACCATGCATTTTGTGAAGGCTATGTAGCCTGAAATTCAAATGACTGTCATTTAGTACATTTTATACTGATTTGCCAAAAAAAAAAAAAAAAATCAAAAAACCACAAAAGCCAGTGTCAGTAGTGTAGCTTGGGTGGGTGGACAGGGAAAATGCAGTCATCACATCACGATCGTAAATGCAATGCCAGCTTTTAAAAGCCGTATTACATTTGCCGTTAAACCTTGTTACAGCGTAGTGAGCATGTTTGCTACAGTTAAAAAGTAAAGCGTCTTTAAGAAATAACTGCTGCATCCATTTCCTGCTGCAATTTATTTAACAAGTGGTGCTATGTGAGTGCACAGTTCTGCCAGGCATTAATGCATACCAGGCTACAGTTTCATGGCTGGTGAGCATCTCGGGTGAAGCACAAATTTTATGAGGAATAGACTCAAAATGTGAGACGGAAATGTGGACATTTGAGAGGGATAATATTGGCAACCTGCAAGACCCGATTTCAGTGCTCAGTGGTACAAGATGCTCTCGGTTTCCAGAGATTTTTTTTTTTTTATTTTTTGTTTTCAGATATTTTATAAATGTCTCCCCTGCCTGTGTCAGTACTGTAGCTAGGGTGGATGGAGAGGAAAAAACACAGTAATCGCATCATGATCTTTCTTTAATGCATTATCGGTTTTAAAAGCCGGTATAACATTTGCGGTTAAACGGTTTGCGGTTAAATAGTACAAAAGCGCTACACAGGTGAGCTTGTAATTGGGATCAAGGCAATCAAGCTCACAGATGTTATGCTTTCTTACGCTTGGCTGAACCTGAAACTGATCCATTGTGATCAATATTCTTCCCTAGTTAACAAATATAATAAATAAACTACAGTTGCCTTCATTTTTATGTAGTTAATTTTGAAAAAAGTTACTTTGTGTATGTACATATATGTAAGCATATGCATGGTTATATGTGGCATATTTATGCCTAGGGTTACCACCTGTCCCACTTTGCGAGGGACAGTCCCTCTTTGGCCAGTTGTGTCCTGCAAACAAACTGAACAAATGGCAAATGTCCTGATATCTTAGGACAAAAATATTTCCCATATCTTCTTTAATAGTAGCATAAAACAGTTATTTTGTATCTGAAACACCAAAATATTATAATAAACAGAATAAGCAACTCAAATGCTACAAGAATAAGTTGCTATTCTGGCAAAAAGTAGATTGCTGTCCTTTGTACTGGCAGTGGGTACATTTTGCCCTGCAAAATCCGACGTTCCTAACACAAATGTCCCACTTTGTGCATTTGAAAAGGTGGCAACCCTATTTATGCCTGTAAATAAAGCACAGGTTATATGTATAGTACAGATGATGACATGCAGTCCAAACATTGCCTTCTAACCCTGTGATGTTTATTAATATATCTGTGCCATGCAGTCATCCTTGAATGTTCTACTGTACTAATAAAATGAGCATCTGAGTATTCACCTACATTTAAAGTTTAAATTGTGTTTTATAAGAGAGATTCATGTATCTTGTATTGTGCATTGTTGTAAAGTAGTAGTTCTGCTAAAGTCTGCACATGTTCTTGAGGATAAATGAGCACTTTAATAATTTATGTTGGAGTACCAGAAATCAGAAACTTAAAAGTTAGATTGTGCAATTGAATATATCTTTCTACATGTAAATATTTTCCAAAACATGCCTATATAATTCTCTTGGGTGCCATTTGATAAATTTCAGCACTGCTGCTTTAATATACCATTTGCAGTTGGCAGTTCGGTAAATGAAAAATGCTTTCAGGAAGGAATTTTGTGGTATCATGCACATTTCATGAATTGGCATCCCATGTGTGACATTTTGAAAATCTAGACCCAGACTCTTGAAAGTTAGTAGAGTTACAAGGAGCTGTTTACTTTTAGCAGGCTCGTTGGCAGAGTAATGTCGGAAAAAAAGTTTCAGAATATTTATGTCGGGGATGGGAAACATTTGCTTCATCAAAGTTGGATCATGTCTTTTACTGAAGTAAAAAAATATTGAAAGTATTAATAGTATTTATTGGTATGTTTTTAATGAGAACCAGGAAAATAAACATTGAAGGGAAGGAACAGTAGTGGAACAGTACTGGAAGGAGGGGCTCAATAAGGTATAAAGTATAAAACATTATCAGACTTAAGTAAGACAATGCAGAAAAGTAAAAATATGTAGTATACAAATTTTAAGTTTAATATAACCCTTTATTGAACTTGCAGTCACTGCAACAGACTTTGACATGAGCAAATTTTATTGACAAACTGTAACATAAGCCATTTACACTTCAGTTTTTTTTCACAGCACAGACCACTAAGGAAAGGTATCTTTAGTAACTGGATTCCATTGGCACTTACATAAAGCCCAGTCTTGTGTACAGAGATCTGAACTTCGTCCCACACTTTTCATACAAGGATACACCTATATCCAGTAGGTACAGCTCACAGTGTATTGCTACTGTGAATTCATATCTGGAGCATTAATGTATTTATAATATTTGTTTATGAATTTTTGGGTAGTACTTACTGCACAAGGAAGGGGCTCGAGATAAATTTATTGTCTAGAATAGGAATCCCCACCAGCTTAAGAGTAGTGTTCAAATACACATCACTGCACCTGATAATTGCTTTACGTTTTTCTGCTTTGCCCCAACAATTACTAAGCTTAAAATATTTTGAAAATGTATGTCTACAATTTTCAGCTGTGTCTTTGTTGCAGCTTAACTGCCTCTGTTGCTAATCCTAATATGTTTTATGTAACCTGTATGGAGTGCAAAAATAAGTGTTGAGAAATATCTTCACAACCACTGACATGTGTGGGGATTTGGTGCAGTGACTGGTGCAACAGAGAAATAAGGATATTTCAGATTCATTGACATCCCTAATGTATTCCAGAATAAATAAGGAAGGGTGACACAGATGCTAAAAAAAAAAAAAATGACCATAGTTCAGAGAAGCATTCGATAGCTTACCTTTGTGTAGGCCAGACAAAGTTGTAGCTGAATGAAAAGTACATAAAGTCTTCTGTTTGATATGAACATTTTTCTTCCCTAAATGTTTTTCTTACATTATTTGTGAGAAATCATTCATAGAAGTGGCCAGGTGCTAAAAATGTCTACACAAACACACCAGATATTTGTCACACAAGCTGTAGACAGTACTTATCCAATATGAAACGTAAGTTTGCAGGTGCCCAGAAAATCATTAAGTCACCCTTCACAGCTAACCAAGAGGAGATTCAGCCTTGCATCTGGAATGATAGGATAAGAGATGTGCACCAGTAAGTGTAACCGAGACTAATGTGTATATAAACCAGTACATCTTGTGGGCAGGACAGCCATCTTTCTCTGCCTCACTTATCTTTATTCAAATTCCTGTTGTCCACGATCAGAGTTTTTCTAACTTTTCTAGAATGGAGATGGCCTCTTCATGTCTCACAAACTGTTGTGCCCTTCCATTCCTCATGATTTGAAGTCTTTCATGGTAAAGTAGGTAATTATTTCTTTTCTACTGTAGAAGTCACATCAGTGGCAGCTTGCTTTCCTCTTTTCAGTAGTGCCAATTAAAAGACATTGTCATTTATGATATTAAAGCATTGCTATTGGAAATGCATCTTGAACCATGCTGCCTTTAAAATGGCTTGCATAGTTTTGTAGTGCAACAATCTGCAAACGATCACCTTAAGGCAGACCTTTGAAGAAGCAGGTTTAGAGAGTTTGGCTGTGTGGGCTATTTCCAGACTTGGAGATGTCCATTCAAAAATTTGGAAATGTTTGAAGAACAAGTCATCTAGAAAGATCTTAATGCCAGTTCCTTCTTCATTTTCTAGTATGATGAAGATGTTCTCAGGCTGTACCTATGGGAATGGCCCTCCAGATTGTCATGGTGCTGAATAAGTGTATTGTAAATTGAATTGCTGTTTTACTTTCGAAAGTGACCTTTCTAAAAGAGATATTTAGTTGCTGAGTCTTTATTAAGATCTGTATGTAATGCATCTGTTAGTTTATGTACAGAAATTATTGCTTCCCATCAGCTGAATGATACATGTAGCCAGTGGATCTAATCATGAGATCATTATCCCCACCGGCCATGTTTTCACATAGGTTACAGGAGTGTTATATCATTGGGTTTAGAATGGATGATATTATAATGGCTGCGCTCACTGCATTGTTGGACATTATTCCTTAATTTTCTGACATAAGTCAATAAAGATTTGTAGTTTCTTTTGGAATCTGTAAGTTCCTAGCCTGCTTTACATTTTACAGTACTGTTTTAAGTTTCTTGTTGGTGTGTATCAGTGTATGTTGAATGAGAAGGGGGGGGGGATTTATTGCCACTTTTCATTCTTCTCATTCTTTTATTGTTCAGCTTTATTAATATGGGAGTTCTGCCAGAGAGGGTTATTCCTGAATTTACCATTATATTTAGTCTGGGTGGGTACTGACTTTTCTTTGCAACTGTCCAGGTGTTGGTAAAAGTCAGAGATGAATGTGTTATCCCTCTCAGTTGGGTCATTTTGGAAGGGATTGTTGCGAGTTTTGCACAGAGCTTCTACAAGATGAAGTAGGTTTGCCTTGGAGAAGTCCTGTAAAGAAAGTCTCCTTTGGTGTGGGGCCGGTGGGGGAGGTGATACCAATAAATATGATAGAGATGATGGCTGATTTGTGGTAAGATTTAATTAGGGATAAGGAGATGCAGGATAGGGTGTAGGCAGGAAGTATTTGGGAAGGATAAGGTCCAGGGTATTAGAGCTTATAGGGCACAGTTTTACAATGTGCTCCATTGTACCTGCATTTGAAGGGCAGGAAAAGCAGAGCATAACTAAAAGGTGGAAATGTGCCAGCCAATGCCTGAGTAGTTCATGTCCACCTGTAAGTAAGCATTTGTTTTGATATTTAATGCCTCAATGGTGTTGAGGTAATTTCTGTGGTCTTAGGGCAGCACTGATGGTATCTGTAGCTAGCAATTAAGTAACAATTAGATTTGTTATGGGTGATTAGAATATTTCAGAAGCTCCAAGTTGGGTTTGTGGGCAACTTCATGTGAAGTAATGGTGTTTCTAACAAATATATTTCCCACTGCAATTAGCCAAGGGTTTGAATGAATGATAGTTGCTAAACCTTGGCATTGAGGGATTGCTATAACTCATTGAAACCATGGCTCACTAATTCTATATGTATATATTTAATTTGGCTGCAAAAAATACAACATATAAGCTGCTTCAGGGGGGTCTCCTTGTTAATTTGTTTATTTTAGTTTTTTTTTACGTTTTTACTGCTTTTTATACTATCTGTATTTAAATTACAATGTTTTAGTGCCTTATGATACATGTTTGCTAAGTCTGTGTGAATGTCCCTTTAAGACTTATGACTGGAAGGAAATTGTTTGATTTGAAGAATGCAGCATATATTTATATCAAGGCTTCAAGATTTAGGAGGGCTGGTCGTGGTATTTAATACCTTCAAAGAGGCCCAGCTGTGAATGTTCTCCCCTTTGAGAAACCATGTATCTATGCTGTAAATAACAATGATGGGATTACAAGCTGTAATGATGTGCTAATGGGTTGGATTTGTATTGTACAGAAACCTATTCACATGAATTCAAAGATCAACACTTAGGATAGTTCTTCACCATTTAATAAGATTGTTTTTCCACACCAGTGGCCACCTTATGAGACAACTTTAGGTGAGAAAATATTTTGTCCTTAATATCTAAATCTCTGCTGGCTTGTTTTCATTTCATTTAATTAGAAGCTTAAATGATGGGTTGTTTAAAACATCTTCATTGATTCTATGCATTTATTTGACTTTATTTACATGGTAATGTATTCATCACAAAGTACTAATTTTAGGCATTGCCCGGGAACATCCTGTGGGGAAATAATGGTTAATTTTCTTTTTTTTTTCTGGGGGTGAGGTGGGGTGGTGTGTAGTTTGTTTTTTTTTTTTTTTTTTTTTTTTAGGAAATTATGGTTTTTATTTTCTACTGAATTCAGCTCCGTTGAGAACTCATGGTCATAGCAAAAATATTACAACAGAGGCTCGTACATATTGTTATTATTATATACAATTTATTTTTTGCTGGTTGACAGTAAGCTTATGAATAAGACTTAGTAGGCTTTATAGAAGGTAGGCATAGGAGTAGTGATCCTGTGGTGGCAACTGTAATACATGATGGCTGTGGATGGTCAGGTTGTATTGTGAAGGTCATCTGGAGATGAAATAAACTGCAGAGAGTAGATTTCACATAATCTGTTTATACCACACAACTGGACATACAGGTAAGTGTACATTTTTATATATGGGACTAATTAAAACTTTTGTTACAGTGTTTTATGCTTTAAGTAGTGCTTGTTTTATTTATTACAGGTTACCAGTTTTACTACACTTTTGTGTAAACATTTATTTCAGTGTATACTTGCTATTTTATCCTATTTTATTTAGTTCTATTTCTTGGCTATGTTATGGTTGGTTATTTCTGTTTGCCAGTGTGTGTGTGTGATGCACATGTGACTACATCTGTCTGTGTGCTTAGTATGTATGCCCATGTCCATGTATATGTGTGTGCGTGTGTATATTATATGTAAAACATACACATTTATATAATGCACTTCCAAGTACACATACACACAAACGCACATGTGTGTGTGAGTGGATGTTTACACAAGTCTTCTTGTCAGCCAGCTGGCAATCCACCAGGTGAGATAAAAGTTTATTTACACCCAACCTCTTGAGTTTGTCAACAATGCTCAAGTGGGATATTGTGTCAAGAGCCTTGGCCAGGTCAAGGTAGGCAGTGTGAACCATTTTTCCCTTATCCATTGCTTCGATGACCTTCTCAAAGAAGTCCACCAGGTTGAGTAAGTGAGAGCTGCCCTTGACAAAACCCATCTCCATGGTGTTCAGTGTCTGGAGGTTTCCTATATCATTATTGATCATTTACATGATAATTCTTTCCATGGATTTGCATATGAGACTAGTGTGACTAATGGGTCTGTAGTTACCAGGGTCTAGATATCTCACCTTTGGTGAGAGGGATGACAGTTGCTGTTTGCCATTCAATAGGCACAAAGCCTGTTTGGAGGCTACAGTTTAAATAGCAATACAGAGGGCCTGATAAGTCATGTTTCATGCTCTTTAGAAGGCATCCTGAGATACTGTCTGGGCTCATCAGTACAGTGTTGTTGGCCTTAGACAGGGCATTGAGGACCTGTTCCATAGTGATAGCAGGGGGTGTTATGTTTGATGGCATTTCCTGGAAGGAAATTGAGGGGGAGAGAAGCCCAAAGTTAGAGATGAATTTGTCTGCCAATAGGTTTGCTACATCTTCTGGCTGAGTATATGTGGCTCTATTAACAATGAGCTCTACACATATTTGTGTATTGTCTTTGAAGTTGCAGACATAGCCAAAGTATGCCTTGTGGTTGTGCTTGGTCTGGGAGATAAAATTTACCTCAAATTTGGGTTTGGTAGACATTATCTTTCCTCCTGAGTAGTTTGCTTAGATTGAGAGTACTTTTATCCTGCTGGGCGTTACACCTCTGAATTTTTGTCATAGGATCATAGGAAGTTACTAGGCTAATGGCCTGAGGGTTTTTACAAGCTTAGCCAAATTTTACCATTCTTACCACGATCAGCACCTTTTTCCCCTTCCAAGAGGGGCACAGGTGGAGCCCCTGAGGTGAATTTACAGTTACCCATACAATCGTCCAGACTGTGCTTGAATAGGGTCAATAAGGTGCTCTGCATGACCTGAAGTGGGAGTCTATTCCAAAGGTGTGGTAACTTCTGGAAGACAAATCTGTCCCTCCAGCAGGTTCTACTGATATCACATACCAGTTTTAGGTCTTTAGAACGAGTAACCCATGTGCCATTTGACTTACAGATCTGTAGCATTTCCAGTAAAGCAGGGTCAGAGATCACCTTATATGCAAGGCAGAGATTGCCTCTGAATAGTTTGTATGAAAGAGAATAAAGTGATGGTGATTTCAGATGCTCCACATAGGACAGCTGCTGAAGACCTTGAATTTTCCTCATGAGGAACCTTTGTGTTCTCTCCAATTGCTGCTGGTATTTTGAAAGGTACATACCAAAAGGGGCATTATACTCAATTATTGCCTAATGAGTGAAAAGTACAGGGAGGTGATAACTTCTCTTTTTCTCAAATCAATGCCCTTACTTATGAGATGAGCCATATGGAATGCCCTTCTTACCACTGTGGAGAAGTGGTGATCAAAGGCAACATAGCTGTCAACCTGAGTTCCCAGATCTCTCACCACTGAGAGCATACTTAGGTTATTACAATTGATATGGTAATTTGCAGGAACATTTCTCTTACCAAAGAGGATGATAATGTATTTTTTGCACTGACTTTGGCACCAATCATTTGTTTACATAAGATCTAAGGATGTCAACATCATTTGGGGATTCTGTGACTGCACCCAGTTTGCAGTCATCAGCAAATGTTGTTAGCCACAGTCCCTTGATTTTGCTTGTACTTTGTAGAAATAGATTTTGAACAATAGAGGTCCCAGGAATAATGCCTGTGGAACTCCACTGGTTACAGGTCTGCTGCTGGAAGTAGATTCTCCTATTTAGATTGCATGGGTTCCATCAGTGAGCCAGTTTGCAGCCCACGTTATGATATAAGGGTTGATGTCTAGCTGGGAGAGTTTGTCAATGATGGCTGAGTGAAGGATAGTGTCAAATGCCTTGGCAAGGTCTAAGTAGGCTGTATGCACAGATTTCCCCTTGTCTAGGGCCCTTGTATCTCGAAGAAGTCCACCAGTTTTAACAGGCATGATCTCCCCTTGACAAATCCAAACTGGGTCGGCTCTAGTGTTTGAAGATTACCTATATCTTTGTTGATATGCTCCATGATGATCCTCTCCATGGCCTTGCAGATAAGTTTAGTCAGGGTAATAGGTCTCTAGTTCCTGGGGTCAGTAGAAGCACCACCTTTGTTCAGGAAGACAGTGGTGGTTGTTTTCCATTCAGCTGGGATGAAGCCTGTGCTTAGACTGTGATTGAAAAGAGTAACCAATGGAGATGCTAATTCTTGTTTAAGCTCATGTAAGATTCAGCCTGGGATGTTATCAGGTCTCATTGATGTTGTGTGTTTGGCCTTACAGAGGGCATTTATGATCTACTCTTTATAGATACAAGGTAGGGGACAGTTGGTAGAGAAGTCATGAATTACATGTGGTGGGGACGGGTGAGTGAAGTTTTCACCAAATCTGTCAGCTAGTAGGTTAGCTATGTACACTGGCTCATTAAATGTGTTACTATTAGCTACCAGTTCTGCACAACTCTGGGTCTTACCTTTTAGGTTATGGATGTAACTAAAGAACACCTTATGGTTGTCCTTGGTTGAGAAAGGTACTTGGATTCATAGTCTGACTTGGACTTCACAATAAGTCTTATTTTGTTATTTAAGCTGAGGAGGGAGTGTTTCCAGTTTAGAGCCTGCTCCTACTTACTCTTGGATAGCAATTTCTTCCTTTTATTGTAAAGCCTGTTAATGGTGGTTGTCCACCAGGCAGGTTTTCTCTTCCTTGAAGAGCTTGTTTTGGTCCTAGCAGGTACTGCTGAGTCAATGCAGTTATACAGGTGCTTGTACATGGCATTTGTGTAGAGTTCGACATAGTTGCTGGCTCCGTCTGAGGGGAGATGCAGTGAAGCTATTTATACCATCCCATAAGAGGTTGTAGTCTGCTTCGGAGAAGTTGTTTAGTGTAGTTGCTGCTAGGGGGACAAGTGTGATAGTTACCTCTGATGAGACTGATATGTGTTTGGATCTCACCAGGGATTATCTCACAGTGGGGGCGCTACAATGTTCTCCCATATCTGTAAGCACCAGATCCAGGATGTTGGCACCCCTAGTGGGGGTGTCAACCATCTGGTTGACAAAGTCAAGGAACCTTTGGGCAGGGGAATTTGAGCATGGGTAATTCACGCACTTAATGCTAGGGTAGTTAAAGTAGCCCAAAACCATGGTGTTTGGATGTGTCTTGATACATCCAAATTGGCAGAGTGGGAGTCCTGATTCTTGGAGGGGATTCTGTAACTGACAATGATTTGAATAGGTGTACTACCAACAGTTAATTGCACCTGAAGTATATCTAGGGTGTTGTATTGTTTAACCAATCTGGAGGTGTATTTATCTTTGAATATTGACATACCGCCTCCTTTAGTAATCTTATTCATTTTGTGGTCTGTACGTGTGGAAGAGGTTGTAACCCAGTATGGCTGGGGTGCTCTCCACAGCCTTGAACCAAGTCTCCATGACTGCAGAAATACTGTGTCCTCCAGGGTAAGGATGGCTTCTCATGAGTGCAGTTTCATGTTAAGACTCCTAGCATTTAGCAGCATGACCTTGAAGTGATTTTTGGTTGGTATTTTTACGATGGGAGTTTTGTTCTTGAGAGATTGCCTAAAAAAGCACTATGGGGGTGGCAAGAGCCTTAGACAATAACTACAATCCCATGGGTGACAGATGAAAACCATCTCTGGCAAAGCAGAGGTCTTTTGACCATATCATCCTAGGTAGACAAATACTGGATCCCCTTAGAATGACATCAAAAACTAAGCCAATTATTGTAGTCAGTCATGTTCTGTTTGTATTGAGGCAGCATCATTCTAGGTGAAGGTAAAATGCTGCTTAAGGCGAGGGACATACCTGCCTGAGACACACAGTCCAAGGCCTTAGTCATGTCTGTCTTCATGTAGTCCAGAGAGGTACATCTCAAGTCATTCACACCAACATGGACTATGATGGAGTTATAACAGTACCTGTTGAGAGACTTGAATGCATGAGTGATATGGCGGATTCTGGCACCGGACAGACAGCTGACCGTGGCCTTTTCCTTATCCAGCCTGGTGAGAGGGACATCAGTGTGATTGTGTCTCACAATGGAGTTACCTATGACTAATATGTTAGGTTTAGTGTTTAGCCTTATGGCTTGATAGATGAGACACTGTTGCATGAGTTAGTGGGTATTGTGTCCTGCAGAGGAACTGTTATGTGTAGCGTGCTTGTGTTTGGTAGGTCTCTGGTGTCTAGGTAAGTTTTTAGTGAGGACCTCCACATAGATAGGTATGTGTGATGTGGGTTTTGGTGGAGTAGGTGGTGAGGTGTGCATGCTGACAACCCCCATAGTGTCAGATGTATTGACAGGCATGTGAGAGAGCATGGATTCAATGTTTTAATATAGGTGCATCTATCACATGTTGACTTTGTGTGGACTTCCTTCTGTAATACAGCCTACTGATGTGATTCCATCATGGTGGCTTGCTTTTATTTTTCACCTAAGTACAGCTGCCACTATGCAGCTATTGACATACTTGTACTGAGTTTCTGTAAACAGTTGTGCATGGGCAGCAGTGTTCTCGGAGTATATGTGGGCTTGAACTTTTGTCAAGTTATCACTTAATAGTAAGAAGTTAGCATTAGAGTAGTTCCTGAACATTCAAGGACTGGCTGGGGTTTTGAGTTTTACTTTTACTTCAAAGGAGACCATTTTGTGGTATGACCATTCCAGACATGACATTACACTGGGTGATTTGCAGCAGCAGTCTGCCATGTTACTGAGGACAAGATCTGGTGTGTTTGTGCTCCTGGTCAATCCTGACAATCTAGTCCAGGGAGTTTGTGTTTACAAAATCTAAGAGTTTCTGTACCTGCAATTTAGGTGTCATATATGAGGTCCAGTTAATACTGGGGTAATTAAAGTCACTCTTAAATATGGTATTGGGTTGGATGGTGTGCATTAGTTATGGGTTTTAAGGGTCATAGAGAGGGGCCTATAGCTTGCAAGGAAATAGTATGGGATTTTGCCTATGGTGATTTGAATGTGTTGAGGCTCAAGAGGATCATCCTGTTTACCAGCCTTGAGGTATGTGTTGTTGTGTCATTCGGCTTTTCCCAGTTAGGGATTGCCACAGCGGAACTCTGGTCCGCTAATGATTGGCAGTTGATTTTTGCATGCCGAGTTGCCAACCCTGACGCACAACCTTCAACGAAGTACACTCATTCATGCATGGATCCACACAGAAGACGCTCTAGCTAAGAATCGAACCAGACAGCATCTTACTGTGAGGCAACAATGTTACCGCAGCACCAGTACCGCAGATCCTTGAGGTGTATGTATTATGTAAATTAACACACCTTCACCTTTAGTCCCTGTCTGTGTAGTAACTGGTCTGTATCTGTGGCTTTAAACTATATCTCAGTGACCACACAGACATCAGCATTATTTAGGGTAAAGAGATCTTCTAAGCAGTAACGGTTTTGTTTAGCCTCCTAGCATTGAGTAGTAACACCTTTAGATTTTCTTGGTTTTGATTTGCTATTTCAGAAGTACTTTCAGTTTGGCGTTGCCTAAAAAAGGCACTATGGGGGAAGACAATGTTTTTGCTGATATTAAAAAGCCTAGATGGGAGAGGTACAGACCATTCCTGGCAAAGCAGTATGCTGTGTTAAACATCTCCTTCCAGGCTGACAAATATTGCACCCCCTTTAGAATAACAACAGAAACTAAGCCAATTATTAAAGTTAGTCATCTTTTTTTCATATTGTAGCATCATCCTTGGAGAAGGTACAATGCTGCTCAATGCTAGGCTCATACTAGCCTGCGACACGTATTCCAAGAGCTCTATGATGTCTGGCTTCATATAGTCTAGGGGGGTACATCTCAGGTCATTTACACTCACATGGACTATGAGTCATACTGGTACTTGTGGTCCAATGACCTGAGGTGTGTGTAATGTGATGTATCCTGGCCCCAGAAAAGCAACTCACTGTGACTTTCTCCTTACTTGGCCTGGTGAGAAGGACATTAGTGTGTCTCACAAGGGCATCTACAGTGGAGAGAATGTTGGATTCTGTAGTGGCTTGCCTTATGGGCTTAGAAGTAGAGGCTCCATGAGATGTGGCTATATGTGTTGATGTGGCTGTTGTTTTGAAATAGTGTGTTCAGGGTTGCTGGGGGGGGGGTTATTACATGTACTTTGTCTATGATGTCTTTGGGGTTTAGGTAGGTTATATTTAAGTGCCTCAGAATATGTGATATTCTATGTGTTTGCTTTGAATTGTGTATGATGGGTGCAGTGTGTGTACTACTGACAACCGTACTGATATTCGAGTGATGTGAGGGTTTTGCTGCAGTGACATCATATAAACAGATCTGTCACATACCATATCAGTTTGTTAGAGAATTTACTGGTTGTTCTACATTGTCTCAGCATTCCGTTATCCACAAAGCTGGTAGCAGAGATAGTGGGAAAGGCCATATCCATGACTACTAACCCTTTTTTATTAATTAGACAGTTGCGGACATTTATATTTGTTTAGTTGAATGTACTTTTGTTTAATAGTAAGGATTTTTTTGCACAAGACAGTGATAAACATGATTTTTTTTGTTCTGTAAGAAGTTAGAGCCTGAAAAAGGGAAAAGTGGCCAACTGCTCTAATGTGGTTAATATGTTGCTGCATAGTGTTAGAACAATCTGCATGTGTGTATATGTGTCATGTCTTTCAACTTTTAGCTTGGAATTATGGCCAAAGAAAAAAATAAATTGGGGAAAAGCTTCCATATTGGGTACTTTTACTGGTGCTATTAACTCAAAATAACTTCTAAATTTTGGAGGGATGGACCAAAAGCTTGAGAATACATTAGATGTGATCCTCCAAATTCAGGAGAGCTGACAGATGCTTGTGTGCATGTGTATTGGACCTTTATAGTTTATGCCTGAAATTGATTACTTCTTGGTTTCATTAAATTAAGTAAAGACATATATGCATGCAGACATACATACACACACACACACACACACACACACACACACACACACACACACACACACACACACACACACACACAAAATTAAATTAAATATTTAGTAGCAAGTTTCAATAATGAGATGGAGGAGGGTTACAAATGGTATTCAGTATCTTCACAGAAACCCAGCTGTGACCCCCCCCCCCCGGCTGACTGTTTTTTTTTTTGTGTTGTAACTAGTGGTGATGGTAGATAAAGGCTAAAATGATGTGCTAATAGCTTGTGTTTGTGTTATACAAGGACCAATTTGCACACATTTAAAGATAATCACTTGTGATTGTTGTTTTCTCACATTTAATGAGATTACTTGCTAAAGCTCAGGCTTATGCTTAGAGAAATTTCGGTATGAATGTGAGGAAAATATTTAGACCTAAACTGGCTGAAAAAACTACAACTGACCTAAGTAAGACATGTTTATTATTTATTTATTTTTATTTTATCGTCATCAGGCAATACATAACATACACAGACTCCTATAAGTAGTTTTACCTGCTGGTAAATATAATAAGGCCAGAAAAATGAAACTTTGATTAAGTGTATCTTTTCTAAAGAGGAACTCATTGCTAATCAGTTTCCTACCTTTCCCTACATTCTGCTATTACAGATTTTGGTCATTATATGTATTCCTGGATCTCGACATGTTTCTATTTCACAGCTTTCTGTGAAAAACAATTTTGTGCATTTTCAACTTACTGTAAAAAAATTGGTAGGATCATAAGAACTTACTTAGCTAATGGCCAAGCAAGCCATTCATGCCACAATTTTCATAATTATCATTGCCGTAAGACTAGAATAACCTTGGTATATAGGTTCATTGGATCATAGGAAGTTACTAGTCTATCGACCCAAATGTCATTTCAAGCCTAGCCATTTCATCCCAGTATAATACCAGATATACTCTCATCAATACCCAGGGACTGTATTTAGTAATGACTGCTCATGTTCAGGATGGTTGCAGGCACTATCCTTGGTAAGAATTTATGGTGCCCCAACCACTCATCTGGGTTCCTTTTGAACAATGTCATAGAGGTGCTTTGCTTCACATGAATTGGCAGTCTATTCCAAAGACATGGCAGTAAATAGGAGATGAATCTAACCCTCCAGCACATCCTATTCATGTCACAGGCCATATTTATGTCCCTGGAACAGGTAACTCTAGTACCGTTTGATTTACAGATGTGAAGCAAGTTCATTAGGTTTGGGTCAGAGGTTCATAGGTAGGTACTAGGCTATCTGCCCAAGGGCATTTGTAAGCCTAACCAGAGTGTGTCAGCTTTCGCCACCCCATTGATTAATTAACTGAGCCTCTGCCAAGAAGAGCCAATGAAGTTATCCCAGAGGTGTATTTTCTGTTACCCATCCCCTCGTCAAGGTTTATCTTAAAGAGTGTTAGTGAGGGGCTCTGTCTAATGTAGTTAGGAATTGTTCCATAGCATGGGGGGTCTCTGTGACAGGAATCTATCCCTCCAGCATGTTCTATTTATTGTTGTGGTGAGGTTTATCTCACTAGAGTGAGTGGCTCGCAGTGACTTGGATTTCTTTAGGTGGAGCATGTCCATCAAATCTGAGTTGGACATGGCTTTGTAAGTCAGGCAGAGATCACCTCTGAGTAAGCAATATGCCACCGAGTACAAGCCGGAGATTTTCCAGTCGGGCTGCATAGGACATATATTTGAGGCCAGTAATCCTCTTGGTGAGGTACTTTTGTGGTCTTTCCAACTGTTGGAAGTGTCTTGTGAGGTACATCCCAAATGGGGCATTGTACTCTATGATGGGTCTGATGAGTGATGAGAAGAGGGGCACTATAACTTCTTTATTTCTAGATGCAAACCCTTTAGTAATTAGATGGGCTACATAGAAGGATTTCCTAACTACTTTGGCAATATGATTGTCAAAGGAGAGATTACCATCTACTTGGGTCTCCACATCTCTTATTACCTCTTCTGTATTAAGGGGCTGCCACCTATGTGGTAATTCATGGGTGTTTTGTTTTTCACAAATGGGATGACTATGCATTTTTTGGCATTTAGCTTGAGACCATGACTTTCACACCAGGTGTCCGGCTCAGTAAGGCCCATTTGGAGAATGTCTCTGTCAGCTGGAGAGTCAATTATGGTTCCCAGTTTGCAGTCATCTGTGAACTTGGTTAGTCATAGTCCTTCTATGTTTGCCTGTACTTCTGAGAAGTATATGCCGAACAGTAGGGGTCCCAGGTCTGAGCCTTGTAGGACACCACTTGTGACTGGTTTAGAGTCGGACCTGGAGCCTGCTATTCCTACCATGTGAATTCTGTCTGTAAGCCAGTTGGCAAACCATCTCGTGACGTAGGGGTTTATGTTCAGGCTGGTGAGTTTTTCTATAATTCTCATCAAGACATGTATAGGAAGTCTATTCATAGGTTCATAGGCATGAAATAGGCTAATGGCCCTGGAGTCTTTACTAGCCTAGCCCATAGAAGTGCCCTGGTATCATGCCGCCCGATGTTAGTTAACAGTGCCTCTATCAAGTAGAGCCACTGGAGTGATCCCTGGAGCGAACTTTCTATTACCCATCCACTCATCAAGATTTCTGTTGAAGAGAGTCAGTGAGGTGCTCTGCTTGATATGTTTGGGAAGTCTATTCCAAGAGCATGGGCAGTCTCTGGGTGAGGAACTTGTCCCTCCAGCATGTTCTGTTGATTGCGGTAATGAGGCTGAGGTATCTGGAGCGTGTGGTGTGGAGGGATTGGGATTTCTTTAGATGTATCATTTGTGTCAGAGCTGGTCAGACATGGCTTTGTAAGTAAAACAAAGATTGCCTCTAAGTAGGAGATATGAGACAGAGAATATCTGGAGTCTATTGAGTCTGTCCATGTAGGACATGTGCTTAATGCCTAGGATCCTCTTTGTGAGGTACTTCTGTGGCCTCTCCAGCTGTTGCAGGTGTCTAGTGAGGTACATGCCAAATGGGGCATTATACTCTTTGATTGGCCTGTGAGGGAAGAATAGAGAGAAACGATGACCTCTTTCTTCCTGGATGCAAAACCCTTGGTAATGAGATGTGCCACATAGAAGGATTTTTTGACCACAGTGACAATGTGGTGGTCGAAGGAGAGGTTGCTGTCAACCTGCTGCGTCCCCAGATCTCTTATAACACCTTCAGTGGCCTCCCATCGATGTGGTAATTAGGGGGGCCTGAGTTTTTACCAAAGGGGATAACAATGCATTTTGTTGGGATTAAGCTTAAGGCCATGGTTTTGACAGCAGTCATTTTCTCACTGAGGCCTTTCTGTAGGATGTCTGCATCACTTAGTTAATAATGGCTCGCAGCTTGCAGTCGTCTGTGAACTTGGTCAGCCATAGTCCCTTTGTGTTGGCCTGGATTTCTGAGAAGCAGATATCAAATAGGAGAGAACCATACCTCTCAACTATACCGAATTACTTGGTTTTTACCGAGTTTTGGGTTCCAAATGTAGTGGTGCACGATTTCTGAGTGGCACCCCTTCATTTCCAATTTTTTTTCATTTTTTTAATGTTTTCAAATACCGTGCTGTTGGAGCTGACATCGTCATGTGTGTGATGACATCAGCTCTGTCAGGGCTACCAGCCAGTCAGAATTGAGCTTAAGGAGCTCACATTGTCATTTACGACTGGTCTGGCTGCAAATGCAAGTGGAAACTCTGGATTATAGCCGTTTGTTTTAACAGCAGCACTACAGCCATTCGTTTAGGATTACAAATCCACAGACATGAAATTTACAGCAACAGCAGGCCGCTCATTTCAGATTACAAATGCAGAAACAGCTGCGCTCATTTGCCATTTGATTTGGATGCCCATTTTGGATCAGGTTTGGATTAACCGTGTGTGTGTGTGTGTGTGTGTGTGTGTGTGTGTGTGTGTGTGTGTGTGTGTGTGTGTGTGTGTGTGACTGCATAGATCTCGTTTTACACCAAAAAAGGTTCCTGCACCCTTTTCTAGTCAGCCACTCCTTTGGCCCTGGTTACTTAGTATATTATTGTGTGTAGTGCATTCAAGTGTTACATATTTCTTTAATATTGGTCACTAGTCTTATGGGTAGCACTGTTTTTGCCGTGATAAGTAGCAGATGTTAAACACTGGGTCATTGTTTATGCTAAACCACCACAGATCACAGGCACTTGTTGGTTTGCTGTGCTGCACCTGGATGTCCACTGTACTTCCAGATTCGGTGGTGCTTCACCCACCAACTTGTTACTGCCAGGTAGTAGTAGTTAGTCTGTTGCTACTAGAAATGGTTGTTTCTGAATGTGTGCGAGCTTTCAAGATGTTTTGCTGAGGATTGTTCATAGGAGACTCCATTGTGAGACATACCAATGTCTCTCTCACCAGGCTAGATAAGGAGAAGTTACAGTTAGTCACCTGACAGGGACCAAGATTCATCACATGCAAGCAATGAGGTCACTAAACCTCAAGTATGAGTATGACTCGGTCATAGTCCTTGTAGATGTGAATGACCTGAGATATACCTCTCCGGACTATATGTGACACAGGCAGATATGAGCCAACCACTGAGCAGCATCCCACTGTCTTCATGGATGATGCCACAATACCAACTGGAGATGATATCCCCTTTGAATTTTTTCCCTGTAATTTGTCCTTTATCATGGTGTAACTGCAAAGTGGTTTGCCACTGTTTCATGGCTGCTGCAACATAATTGATCACTGTAGGGTGTATCTTATAAATTTTGAAGCCCCGTTTCATCCATGAATGTGGGATACTGGTAAATATTTTTTTTTGTAATCTATCCATGATATATTTAGATTCTTCCCGTTTACATTTTTTCCTTAATGAATTTATTGTACAAAAAATGAAACTTGGTTCAATATGACTTTCTTTTGTTACCCTTTTGTTGTACTGCCATGACTGAGTTTTCTTCTATATGACTACAAACTCTTGTCAGCATCAATTCCAGTATATAGGTAATACATATACAGAAGGCAAGTTATTAGACTATAATTTTAGGGTAGCTTGCGTGTTTGTTCTTAAGTAGAAATATTGTTTTTCCTTTTGTTAGCCAGGTTGGTGTCTTTTCCAGGTGCGCATATAAATAGCATTTAATCATGGGTAAATATTCATATAAAGATGTTAATACTATCAGCCAGAAGTTAGGTACTGCATCTGAGCCTGAGATTTTCCAGTTATGATCTTTTCTTAACTTTGTTTCAATTTCTCTGGCCATTACTTCATCCAATTTCATATCCTGTACATTTGATCTTCTTTCTTTTACTTTTTAGATCCATTCAGGATCTTTATGTTCCACAGGATCTTGATATATATTTGTCCAAAATGTCTGCTTTTTTTGGCATTTCAATCCTTTTTGACTTGTTTCTCAGTTCTGTATAAAAGTATTTTGGGTATCAATACATTTCTTATTTTGTACTTTTCCTTTATATTTATCTGCATATCTTCTATGTTTTCTGTGCCTGTGCTTATATTTTTAGTCTATGACTTGTGATAGTGCACAATAGATACTGATCTGTTCTGATACTGTGCATTGCTTTTATCACAGCTCTGTCTTAGAGTTCTCTATCTGTATTGATCTGTTCCCTTTTCTGTACTCCTCTAACAGTGACACTTCTTACTGTAACTGCTTTATAGTTGTCTGTAGTTAGTACTTCCATGACTCCTCTAACAGTGACACTTCTTACTGTAACTGCTTTATAGTTGTCTGTATTTAGTACTTCCATGACTCCTCTAACAGTGACACTTCTTACTGTAACTGCTTTATAGTTGTCTGTAGTTAGTACTTCCATGACTCCTCTAACAGTGACACTTCTTACTGTAACTGCTTTATAGTTGTCTGTATTTAGTACTTCCATGACTCCTCTAACAGTGACACTTCTTACTGTAACTGCTTTATAGTTGTCTGTATTTAGTACTTCCATGACTCCTCTAACAGTGACACTTCTTACTGTAACTGCTTTATAGTTGTCTGTAGTTAGTACTTCCATGACTCCTCTAACAGTGACACTTCTTACTGTAACTGCTTTATAGTTGTCTGTAGTTAGTACTTCCATGACTCCTCTAACAGTGACACTTCTTACTGTAACTGCTTTATAGTTGTCTGTAGTTAGTACTTCCATGACTCCTCTAACAGTGACACTTCTTACTGTAACTGCTTTATAGTTGTCTGTAGTTAGTACTTCCATGACTCCTCTAACAGTGACACTTCTTACTGTAACTGCTTTATAGTTGTCTGTATTTAGTACTTCCATGACTCCTCTAACAGTGACACTTCTTACTGTAACTGCTTTATAGTTGTCTGTAGTTAGTACTTCCATGACTCCTCTAACAGTGACACTTCTTACTGTAACTGCTTTATAGTTGTCTGTAGTTAGTACTTCCATGACTCCTCTAACAGTGACACTTCTTACTGTAACTGCTTTATAGTTGTCTGTAGTTAGTACTTCCATAACTCCTCTAACAGTGACACTTCTTACTGTAACTGCTTTATAGTTGTCTGTAGTTAGTACTTCCATGACTCCTCTAACAGTGACACTTCTTACTGTAACTGCTTTATAGTTGTCTGTAGTTAGTACTTCCATGACTCCTCTAACAGTGACACTTCTTACTGTAACTGCTTTATAGTTGTCTGTAGTTAGTACTTCCATGACTCCTCTAACAGTGACACTTCTTACTGTAACTGCTTTATAGTTGTCTGTATTTAGTACTTCCATGACTCCTCTAACAGTGACACTTCTTACTGTAACTGCTTTATAGTTGTCTGTATTTAGTACTTCCATGACTCCTCTAACAGTGACACTTCTTACTGTAACTGCTTTATAGTTGTCTGTATTTAGTACTTCCATGACTCCTCTAACAGTGACACTTCTTACTGTAACTGCTTTATAGTTGTCTGTAGTTAGTACTTCCATGACTCCTCTAACAGTGACACTTCTTACTGTAACTGCTTTATAGTTGTCTGTATTTAGTACTTCCATGACTCCTCTAACAGTGACACTTCTTACTGTAACTGCTTTATAGTTGTCTGTAGTTAGTACTTCCATGACTCCTCTAACAGTGACACTTCTTACTGTAACTGCTTTATAGTTGTCTGTATTTAGTACTTCCATGACTCCTCTAACAGTGACACTTCTTACTGTAACTGCTTTATAGTTGTCTGTATTTAGTACTTCCATGACTCCTCTAACAGTGACACTTCTTACTGTAACTGCTTTATAGTTGTCTGTATTTAGTATTTCCATGACTCCTCTAACAGTGACACTTCTTACTGTAACTGCTTTATAGTTGTCTGTAGTTAGTACTTCCATGACTCCTCTAACAGTGACACTTCTTACTGTAACTGCTTTATAGTTGTCTGTATTTAGTACTTCCATGACTCCTCTAACAGTGACACTTCTTACTGTAACTGCTTTATAGTTGTCTGTATTTAGTACTTCCATGACTCCTCTAACAGTGACACTTCTTACTGTAACTGCTTTATAGTTGTCTGTATTTAGTACTTCCATAACTCCTCTAACAGTGACACTTCTTACTGTAACTGCTTTATAGTTGTCTGTAGTTAGTACTTCCATGATGGCATTTGATTTCTGCCCTTTCTTTCCCTTCCTGCCCAGTGTTTGCTTGGTACGATTTTATCTGTTATTAGTTTCGCTGCAAATTAATATAGCCTATTTACGTCTGTTGAAAGATTTAATTAATGTATTAATTTGTTTAATCAGACTCTAACATTTTGGGTCTTATTGACTTTCTGTAATATTTTTTCATTGATCTTTATATGTCTATCCATCTCTATTAAATAAAACAACTGTCACCTTTGCTCTCTGTTTGCTTCAGGGATTCTATGGAAAGTTAGTGAACATTTTTCTGTGACATATTATCTTCAGCTGCATGCTGCATCATCTGTTCCTCTTTCATATAGGAATTCACTTGTCTATCACTACACAACAGTGACTGTGTCAGAGTTGTCACTTGTCTATCACTACAAAACATTGACTGTGTCAGAGTTGTCACTTGTCTATCACTACACAACATTGACTGTGTCAGAGTTGTCATTTGTCTATCGTTGCACAACATTGACTGTGTCAGACTTGTCACTTGTCTATCGCTACACAACATTGACTGTCAGAGTTGTCACTTGTCTATCGCTACACAACATTGACTGTGTCAGATTTGTCACTTGTCTATCGCTGCACAACATTGACTGTCAGAGTTGTCACTTGTCTATCGCTACACAACATTGACTGTGTCAGATTTGTCACTTGTCTATCGCTACACAACATTGACTGTCAGAGGTGTCACTTGTCTATCGCTACACAACATTGACTGTCAGAGTTGTCACTTGTCTATCGCTACACAACATTGACTGTGTCAGATTTGTCACTTGTCTATTGCTACACAACATTGACTGTGTCAGATTTGTCACTTGTCTATCACTACACAACATTGACTGTGTCAGAATTGTCACTTGTCTATCGCTACACAACATTGACTGTGTCAGAGTTGTCACTTGTCTATCGCTACACAACATTGACTATGTCAGAGTTGTCACTTGTCTATCGCTACACAACATTGACTGTGTCAGAGTTGTCACTACTTGTCTATCGCTACACAACATGGATTGTGTCAGAGTTGTCACTTGTCTATCGCTACACAACATTGACTGTGTCAGAGTTGTCACTTGTCTATCGCTACACAACATTGACTGTCAGAGTTGTCACTTGTCTATCGCTACACAACATTGACTGTGTCAGATTTGTCACTTGTCTATTTCTACACAACATTGACTGTCAGAGTTGTCACTTGTCTATCTCTACACAACATTGACTGTCAGAGTTGTCACTTGTCTATCGCTACACAACATTGACTGTGTCAGATTTGTCACTTGTCTATCGCTACACAACATTGACTGTGTCAGATTTGTCACTTGTCTATCACTACACAACATTGACTGTGTCAGAATTGTCACTTGTCTATCGCTACACAACATTGACTGTGTCAGAGTTGTCACTTGTCTATCGCTACACAACATTGACTATGTCAGAGTTGTCACTTGTCTATCGCTACACAACATTGACTGTGTCAGAGTTGTCACTTGTCTATCGCTACACAACATTGACTGTGTCAAAGTTGTCACTTGTCAATCGCTACACAACATTGACTGTGTCAGAGTTGTCACTTGTCTATCGCTACACAACATTGACTGTGTCAGAGTTGTCACTTGTCAATCGCTACACAACATTGACTGTGTCAGAGTTGTCACTTGTCTATCGCTACACAACATTGACTGTGTCAGAGTTGTCACTTGTCAATCGCTACACAACATTGACTGTGTCAGAGTTGTCACTTGTCTATCGCTACACAACATTGACTGTGTCAGAGTTGTCACTTGTCAATCGCTACACAACACTGACTGTGTCAGAGTTGTCACTTGTCTATCGCTACACAACATTGACTGTGTCAGAGTTGTCACTTGTCAATCGCTACACAACATTGACTGTGTCAGCGTTGCCAATGTTTCTTGCTCCTTTCCTGGCTGTGCGACTCCAGCTGAAGGTTTGTACTCATTTCCTACTGAAGGCTGTAGAGAATCATCATGTGACAAGTGATCAGATGCTTCCTGTTTCACCTTAATTTGTTAGACTGAGTGACTCGTCATGCTACAACATTACCACTGTTGGATTTTATACACTAAATCCTTTACTTCACAGGTAATCCATAACTACAGTTTCTGTTTCTTTAACTTCCACATTAGTAATCCTCTTTTCTCCTGTCCCCCTTTGTTTTCCTATTTTTTGTATTGTGAAATGTTATATATCTGAATGCCTTTGCTGTATTTCTCTGCAACTATCTTTGGTGCCACTTTTTTGTACTGATTTGTTTTCTTTTCTGCCTTTGCATAATTATTGTGCCACATTAAAGTTACAATACATTCCCATGTCCATATTTCTTCCACCGATGTCTCCCACTCTTTATGTTTTCTTTACTTTGGGGACTAATTGTTCCATCATGCTGTAACATAAACTGTGTTAGCCCTTCTACACTAAATCCTTCACTTTGGAAGTATTCCTTAGCTTTCGATTCTATTGGTTTAACTTCCACTTTACTAATCTTCTGTTTTACATTACCCCTCTGTGATCCTATGTTTGTGTTGTGAAAGTTTCCATATCAGGATACTTTTCCTGTATTTCTCTTCAAATAACTTTTGAGATGCTTTCTGTTACTGATTACTTTGGCTGTCTCCATTGCCGATGCTCTCTGGTATTGATTACTTTGGCTGTCTCCTTTGCATAAGTATCGCAGCGTAACAGATCTCTTTCGTTCACATATCCATGTTTATTTTTCATACCTTTCAAAAATATCTGGGTTTTGTTCTTTACATTTTTTGCACTTCCTTGGTTGCTTTTTCCAAATGGCCCAAAGTTTTTGTCTATCTAATGCGTTTCATGGATCAGTTGTATTAATGAACACAAAGATACATTAGAAGGTTCTGACAGTTTTTCTTGTGTAAGTATTTTCCTTTTCTCTGATTTATCTCTCAATGTTTTTGAATTTCTTCCATCTGGAAATTATGCGCATCTTGCTTAATAGTAATGATACATCATTTCTTTCTTATCCTAAACAGTCTAGTTTATCATATTTATGGCTCTTTTTCTGACCTGTCAGTTTTTGTGGACTAGTAATTCCTTCTACAATGGGGAAGGGGCATCATCCCCCCTAAACCTGGCCTAACTCCATTGTTGGAATGTTTCTGTGTCTTGAAGATTCTACACTGTCAGTTTTTCTAGTCCTGGAACCAGTGCACCTATGAGGATCTGGCACTTTTTAATGTCTTTTTTTATTTTTCACCCTACCTCAATCCATGATATAGGCTATATAAAATATACTGTATGCATCAGCGTCATACCCAGTAAAGTATAGCTTATTTAAAGAAAAGTTCATTGCTAACCAGTACCCTACTTTTCCTACATTCCACTATAGCTGGAGACTGAGTACAGGAAAAAGAGTTTAAGGTGGTCCACATAAGACATGTTATTTACACCCCTTTATTCTTTTAATGAGGAATCCCTGTGGTCACTATGCTTGTTGCAAATGCCTGGTCAGGTACATGCTGAAGAGTGCAGTGTACTTGATTACTGGTCTAATGAGGGCTAAGTATAGTGGGACTCCGATCTCCTTAGATCTGGATGCCAAGCCATAACTTGTAACTTGCCCCACATAGAAGGATTTTCTCACCACCGTGGACACATGGTGATCAAAGTTCAGGTTACTGTCACCCTGAGTTCTCAAGTCCTTTATCACTGGGTCTGCTCTTAGGAAAGTGTTATTAATGTTCTAATTTGCGGGGGTGGTCATCTTTCCAAAGGGTATAAATATGCATTTTTGCATTGGGTATTAAGCTATGTTTCTGGCAGCAGTTACTTGGCTCTCAGACCCTCCTCAAGGATATCTACATCTTTGGAGGAATCAGTCATTGCACCCAACTTGCAGTCATCTGCAAATCTGGTCACCCAAAGACTCTCCATATTTGCTATGACTTCAGAGAAGTGTATTCCCCAGAGGAGAGGTCCAAGTGCTGCGTCCTCTGGAACACCACTACTAACAGGCCTGTTGGTGGAGGTAGATACCCCCACCCTAACTTCATGTGTCCTATCCATGAGCCATTTCACTATCCATTGGGTTATATACAGATTTATGTCTAAATTTTTGAGTTTGTCTATAATACCTAAGTGATGTAGTGTGTTGAATGCCTTTACCAGGTCGAGGTAGGCAGTATGCAGCTTTTTGCCCATCATCCATGGCTCAAGTGGTCTTCTCAAAGTAGTCCACTGGGTTTAGTAGGTGTGACCTACCTTTGACAAAACCAAACTGGGATGGGTCCAGTGTTTGAAGATTCCATATGTATTTATTAGATCCATGATAACTTTTTCCATGCCTTTGTATATAAGACTAGTCCAACTTATGAGTCTGCAGTTCCCTGGGTCTGTTGATGGTTCACCTTTATGCAGATAGATGACTGTTGCAATCCTTTATTCCCTAGGGACAAAACCTGTCTGAAGGCTGTGGCTGAACAGACATTCTAGTGGGCCTGAGGGGTCATTTTTCAAACTGTATAGGAGGCATACCTGGATATTATCAGGGCTCATTGCTGTATTGTTTTTAACTATGAAGAGCTCAGTGAGGACCCGTTCTTTAGTAACAGTGGGGGGATAAGTTGTAGAGGGTATTTCTTGGGGAGTAACTAGTCATCTTCGAGTCATATGGACTCTGTCTTCTGCTTGTACCTTTTTGCTGTTGTGTAACACTTGAGTAAAGTTACTGTCCTCTACTCTTTTATCTTGGACTTTGGTAATTACTTTAGCCAATTAAATGTTTATGTCAAAGCTTTTCTCAGTGCACTATAAGGTTGAAAGGTAGGGCTTCAATTATAACTGAAATGTCATGACATCACAATAAATTAATGGCATTTATTGCATGCATATTCCTATATATTAGACAGTCTAGTTTCAAATTAGAACTAGACAGTCCAACTTTATACATACATAAATAAGTAAACAGACACACATATTCCATGTGAAATTGTAGTTTCATTTATTTCACAAAATAAACAAGCAAGTAGACTCTCTGGTTCCATGTGAAGTCATAGTTTTATTTATTTGACTGTTTCATAACTGTCATATGTATGTATAGATAGACAGGCATTTTGATTTAATGTAACAGGTTTGCAGAGAAACAGTGTAAATTGCAAGTAAAAGCAAGTGTGATATTTTGTTGCAAAGAGACAATTTTGCTGAAGAATCATGACAATGCAAGACATCTATAATACACACTCAGTTTAAAGAACACTACTTGCACATAAAGCTAAAAAAATAAATAAATAAAAATGGAGAGATCCTTCTATACTTAACATAGCCACACTATTAAACAGCTTATTTATATTTATACATTTTACATATGTACATACATACTAATATTTCAGGCATGAGCAATAATGCCCTTCTTGCCTGCAAAGCTGTAGTTATAGTTTGACTTCATTTACATTTCTTATATCTTTTCAACTGTTATCTTGCATGAATTCAATTTTAAGCACTTTGCCAAGCTGTTTGACATTCTTTCAGAAAGCAGTATACTTCTTTATTCTATTTCAAATCTTCTGTTTGTGTCTTGCTCCATGGAGCTCAAGTTGTGACTGAAAAGGGTCTGCCAGCCACCCACTTACATGGTTATCAAGCTGAAATTAATAAGTAAATAAACAAATAAACAAGCAGCTGATTAAAGGAATAAGGGGAATACATTAAATTATTTCAAACAGTGTAATTCATGGTACCTTGGAGAGTAGAGCATACATCTATTTGTTGTTTTCATTACTTACTAAAATAAACAATTAAATGTTTGTTTTACAGGTACCTTGTTATGTAATAGCCAGTATTCTTACATGACATAAAACACAGTAGGGGTGTATTTGTTTTTGTTCTTCTTCTTTTGGCTTTTGCTGGTTAGGGGTCGTCACAGCGGAACTCCAGTCTGCTAATGATTGGCAGTAGATTTTTACGGTGCCGAGGTGCCAGCCCGACACCCAACCTTCAATGAAGGCACGTCCATTCATGCATGTCTTTTGAATGCCATGCAACCACAGGGAGGACATGCAGACTCCACACAGAAGGCACTCCAGCCGAGAATCAAATGGGAGAACCCTTTGGTGTGAGGCAACAATGCTACTGCTGCACCACCGCGGCTTATTCAGAAAGGAAAAATAGCACAGTGTGTAAAGCTAAACTATACAGTGAGAGTTGACAAGCAGGGCATATGCAATTCAGAGGTATCTGTAGCACAGTCATGGTAGTATGAAAAATTATGTGGTCAGTAGTATATACTAATGACCATATTATGACATTCAAATGAGAAGGATTATAGCAATACATTCATCAATAAACTGATGTTTTTGTCTGCATATATAGTCTATATGCAGTATACACATTTGTGAGATACTTGGTAATTATATATTAGGTTGATAAGTTCATAGGTATGTACTACTCATGCAGTTTAAAAGACCATTGATGAGCATAGCCAGCTAAGCCTGAGCACTGTTGAATGAGCTAAACTCCATGGTCCAGAAGCACCATGCTGTATACCCCAACGAGGGTTTATGATTTCCATGCTATTCATTCAGAATATTACTGATTACAGATGATGTGTAGTATTGCTTGACATGCATAGGACGTTTATTCAGTAAGTACAGGATTCCTTGGGATAGAAATCTGTTGTGACAGCCATGTTCTATTTCTGTGCCTATAAAAGATAACAGCTTTTTGTTATTGTTGCATAGCTGTAAGAGGTCAAGCAGGGTGGAATGGACCATGTACCCTACTGATGGACAACACTCTGTCTGCTGGAAAATGGCATACAGAACAAGAACTGCACATATCCAAAATGGCATTTCAACCCTCAATATAAGTATCACCATGAACAGTAGACAACAGTAAGGAGTGTGGAAGGGTGTACAGCTCAACAAACCATGTGGCCTCAGTGTAAATATTGTAATCAGGCCTTTAACACAAATTGTGCATGTTATATCTCGGGTACCACAATACATCACAGGTAATGTCATCATGTTCCAGAAGGTAATATATAAGGCAGGTGTTTCCATTCACATGGAAGAGCACCAGCAAGGTACCAGGCAATCAAATATGCAGGAAGCTCCAGTCAACAAAAGGTGTTGTTGGAAGGTGCAATGTGTGTCTTACAGGTAACACACAGGGTCTGCAAATAAGTGATAATGTTAGGCAAGTTAGAATAGTTTATTTTTCAGCTATCTTTCATAAGCGTTGTTCTTCATCTTCCTAATTTCTTGCTGCTCTCCCATGATGTCCTTGCCCACTGCACATGAGAAGTTGCAATTATGCTAAATGAGCAAGGAATCTAACTGAGCGTGGGGTATATGTTTGGGATCCAAGCTTCATCACTCCACTATTTTCTTCAATACAGCCTTCACCTTTGCTGGGTAAGCATGGTACCCTACTCATGGCAGAAAACTGTTCCTTCTTAAGTGCCAGTCTATGATGACACTGTGTGAGTGGGCTTCTGTGTTGTTTGGTAGTGTTGTAGGCATTGTACTACAGTACATTCTGTGGCCCGTGAGGCTGGAGCCAGCCAGTAGTTCTTCATCTCCTGATCACTCATATGTTGCTGGTATTTATCCTTAGACTATTCTTATTTTAACCATATAAATGCTCCGCATAGGGCTGATAAACAACAGGCTATGAAAACAATCTGTTGTATTACTGATGACATATATTTTGGAGTTTATCCCATAAGGTTTGCACTGCCTCCCCATGGCTTTGTATAGCCAGTGGATAGCTTGCCACGTGTAATGCTGCTTTCAAGGTATATATTAGCTATTATTCTCATATGTCCATTGATACTGTGAATGAATTTGTACTCAAACTGGTACTCATGCTGTGTCCAGTGCCACTCTCTTGAATAGAGCCCACTGTGAAAGCAATATAGTTTAAAATGTCCAATTATTCTTCACCTCACCCTGTTTGCTGATTGCTTCCACCCTGAACTATACATATGTTGTCCAATTTTGAGTTGTGAGTACCTTGTTTGCCTTCTGTTTGAATATCCAGGAAGAACTTTAACTCTGTAATGGCAAATTAATGTCTACATGTAATTACTCTTGGACATCTGCTGCTGAGCTTTTCCTCCTAAGTACCTCTCCTGACCAAATGCATATGGATATGGTAACAGTTATCCTGAAAAAAATGCAGTGCAGTCTGGGAGCATGCCAACACACAAGTAAAATTATCATCTCTAAAACTTTAGATGACTAAGAGCAAGAATACACTTATTACTTGATAGGTTCACAGGTGGTTACTAGGCTACTCACCCAAAGGTCTTTACAAGCCTACCCATGTGTACCCAATACAATACTAGAGAAACCCAATATAAAAGATCTAGCCTAAACTCAAGATCTTAGTTAGCAATGACTACCCATATCTAGGAGGGTCATAGGTGAACTCCCCTGCAAGGAATTGAAAGTTTCCCATCCAGGCTATACTTAAACAGGGTCATAGATTGCCTCTGTTTGATATGAATTGGTAGCCTATTCAAGAAGAGTGGAAACCTCTTAGAGATGTAGATGTCTGTCCAGCAGGTCCTAATTATGTTGTAGGCCAGGTTAAGCTCTTTAGAGCAAACCTTTAGCCCATTTGACTTGCAGATGTGCAGCACTGCCATTGGGTGTGGATATGAGATGCTCTGTAGGCCAAGTGCACAAGTCTCCTCTAAGTAGTCTGTATGCTAACTGAGTAACTGGAGACCCTGAATTTTCTTTTTTAAAAATCTCTGAGGTCTCTCAAGTTGCTGCAGGTGCCTGGTAAGGTACATACCAATGGGAGGATTGTACTCAATTATTGGCCTAATGAGAGTCAAGTACAGGGGAGTTATGACCTGTTTCCCTCTTGAGGCAATACCTTTGCTAATGAAGTGAGCAATGTAGAATGCCTTCCTTACCATAGTAGACAAATGGCAGTCAAACTTTAGGATACAGTCAACTTGCGTTCCCAGTTTTCTGACTACTGAGTTATTATGTAGGGTATTATTATTTATATGATAGTACGCATGGATATCGTTTTTATCGAAGGGGATAATAATGCATTTTTAGCATTGAGTTGAGTCCATGGCTTTGCCACCAATCATTGGCTTGTGTAAGTCCTTCTTGAATTATATTGACATTGGGGATTCAGTGACTGCACCAAATTTGCAGTCATCAGCAAACTTAATCAGCCACAGCCACCCTGTTTTAGCCTGAACTTCTGAGTAGTACATTTCAAACAATACGGGGCTCAGCAATGACCCCTGTGGAAACTCACTGCTGACAGGTCTGCTGGTTGAGGTAACGTCCCCTACTTTGACTGAGTGTGATCTGTCAGTGAGCCAGTTAGAAACCCACCTGACAACATAAGGACTGATATTGAACTGGGAGAGTTCATCAATGATGCCCGAATGTGGACTGTGTTGAAGGCCTTTGCTAAGTAAAGGTAGGCTGAATGCACAGATTGCCTTCATTTATGGCTCTGGTGGTGATTTTGAAGAAGTCTATCAGGTTTAACAGGCATGACCTGTCTTTGACAAATCCAAACTGTGTCATAAGAAGGGTTTGGAGATCACCTATGTCCTTATTTATAGTATCTATGATGGCACATTCCATGACCTTACAAATGAGGCTGGTTAAGCTTATGGGTCTGTAGTTTCTGTAGTTTGAGTCACACTTTTTTATCAAGTGGCATATGACAAATGGAAAAAAGCAAATGTTACTTGTAAAACTAGCAATAAAGGGTCAGTGACACGAATGCTGTTAGGAACAGCTATGCTGTCAGCGAAGTCAAAATACCTCCTTCATGCCACTGTATGAGAGTGTGCATGTATATATATATATATATATATATATATATATATATATATATATATATATATATATATATTTGTGTGTGTGTGTATCCACCTACACACCGCACACATAAGGGTGTGTGTACGTCTGCATACATAAACAAAGTTACACAAATTCAGAGACAGATTTATATAGGTGTGTGTGTGTGTGTGTATGTATGTATGTATATATATATATATATATATATATATATATATATATATATATATATATATACACAGTGTATGTGTGTGTCTGTGTGTGTTTGTGTATTTATATATATATATATATATATATATATATATATATATATACATATGGGTCTATCTGAAAATGATGAAAGTGGAGAATGCCGACGACGAGAACACCAACACCAGAAGACTGACAATTGAGAATCCCGATGCTGAGAACACCGACATGTTAAGGTAAGTGTGCAATAGGGATGGACGTTAGGGTCAGGGTGTGGGTAAGGTAAGTATATGATAGTGACAGATGTTAGGGTAGGGTACGGGTCAGGTAAGTGTGCAATAGTGACGGACTTCAGGTTTAGGGGCAGGTTAAGTGAGTTAGGGTTAGGGTGCGGGAAGGTAAGTGTGCAATAGTGACGGACTTGAGGGTTAGGGGCGGATTAAGTGAGTTAGGGTTAGGGTGCAGGTAAGGTAAGTGTGCAATAGTGACGGACCTTAGGGTTAGGGTTTGGGTTAAGGTTAGTGCATAGATAGTTGTGTATGTAAGGTTTAGTGTAGGTTTGTAAGGTTTTTGGTGTGCTTGTGTTGTGTGTGTGTTTTTCGGGAAAGATATTTATTTTGTTGATTGTTGGGATTTTGGTTTGTCGGGCATGTGAAGTTTTGTGTTTCTGAACTTTCTTTTTTTGTCATTTTTTTTGTGTCGGTTATTTCGTTGTCGGTGTTATCAGGTAGACCCATATATATATATATATATATATATATATATATATATATATATATATATATATATATATATATATATATATATATATAATTTGTGTCTGTGTGTAGACAAATATATGTGGCTCTATAAAGATATACAGCAAATGCATTTTAAACCACCAAAGCAATACACATGATAAACACATAATGACACGTATTTATTTATTTAAATTAAAACAATGTAAGAAACTTCTCTGTGTGGAAGATTTTCAATGTATATATATATATATATATATATATATATATATATATATATATAGTTAATTACTGTATATTAATAAGATTAGACAATCACTATATATTCCATCTTGATAAGGGGGTAAGTGGTCTTATCAATACAGCCATCTGAGTCACAAAAGAAGCAAAGTTTGAGAAAAGTTATGAGAATTCCAATAGTAACAGTGAAGTACACAGCTAAAACATTTATGTGCACTGCATAGAAAGTTTTAATAAAATACACACATTATTACATATCCAGCATATGCAAATCTGACAGACATTCAAGAATTCCTTGAATTGCAAGCCAGTCAGCAAGTCATAACAAGGCTGTGGTTTTAAAACCACATGAATATAAACTTATTGTATACATACTTATGCACACAGATAGGAAAATGTCGGTAAATATAGACACTACATTTGCCTCATCTTTCAAAAGGTAACCAGTGTAACTACTGCAGTCAGATGTACAGGAAAAAAGTGACAGATCCAAACATTGTACCACAAAGCAGGAAAGAAAAAGAAAATAAATTAATTTGGATGGAATCAGTATTATACAGACAGTTACTCTGTGATTCCTGAATGGTGTCAGCTAATGGGAAAATACTTTTAGTACAGTAACAAGATTCAATTTTAGCATTGTCTGACATGTTTGAAACATTACAAGATTTTATTCTTGTAGAATCTTAGGACATTTGCATCTCAGTGGGTTTGTTTCCAAGATGCAACTGTCCAAAGTAATGCTGTCCTGTGAAATGAGGGTAACTGTCCTATAAATGTGTGTCTCCATGAGTGCATGCACTAATAAGCAACACTACTGCTGACCATATGAAAAATAATTATTAGTGAAGGAGAAGAGCATGTAACAGCAAGCATGATAGAAAAACAAACAAAAAAAAATACAATTGCTTAGGCTGGGATAACCAGTTTTAGGAAAAAAGAAACAAGCACATACTGAAAATGTCATTTCACTGCTGCAAATGCTACAGAGCTGAGTGTGAGTGTGTGTGACTAGAAAGCATTTCTGGCTGATGCTAAATCAGTCACTCAACTAATTTAATAGCCTATGGGTGGGGGAAGAACAATACAAAAGGACATGCTGTAAAGTCTCCCTCCCCCACTGAAGTTTGTAAAATGTGACCTGCAGTATCAGTATGCTAATAAGTTTCTCTGAAAACCCTGCCTCTCTGTGAACATGTGACTTACACTGCACTAAAATGTAAACAAAGTCTCTAGCAAGCAACTGATTTTAGAAACAAGATGGTGCCCCTTTAAGCTCCCAAAGTGCCTCAGATTATCTGCATTGTGCAAGTGATACATACATGCACATATTAATTAGTAGCCCACCGCAAAAAAAAATTCACTGCATGGAGTATAGAAAACAGTGAGTTTTCAGTACATGCTTTTACTGTGCCAGCATCATAGACACAGGTTTGCAGTCTACTGTTTGTGGAGATGATGCTAATGTCAGTGAAAATACAGAAACAACATTTCACTAGGCTGATGTTCCTCAAAGAGATTGTAAAACATACATAAGTGAACATAATAATGTCTTGCAGAAATAAGGAGGGAATAAAAATAGTGTAGACAATGAAATAATCAAAAGTTATCCTGCACTGTTGTACGAAATTTAATTTGAAATTGTTAACATAAATCTTTCTGCTGCTGTGTAACAAATGATTCTGCAGGCAGAGGGGAAGACATTTGAAATGGCACTCCCTTCCTTTCAATTCTGAGCTGTCAGTTGCAGTGGCAGTTTTCACACCTCTGCAGTAGTGTGGGAGGAGGGGACTTTCAATTCAGGCAGGACTACAAAAGAACACTTAGAACAAAGGCATCCAATTTAGCTACAACTCTGTCTGCTGCTAGATAACTTCAAATTATACTGTAAAGCAAGCTGTGATCTAAACATAAATGAGGGTGATTAGCAACAGAAAAGAAGCAGGCCTAACGCAGAAGGAATCCAAACTGACAATGAGTCACAGATTTCCCATTATATGTCAATGGCATGGGAATTCACTGATACTTCCTTATGTCTGGCATGAGTCACAGAAAGGAGACTTGAAATGCTTTATGGGAAAGAGAAAGGCTTGAAGGAGAAGAAGATCACGTTGATAAAGCAAGCACCATTGGTAGCCATGTTGTGGTAAACTAGCTAAAATTACTAATAAAGCACTTAGAGTCAATTTTAGGTGTTAAAATAGGTCTGGAAACAAAGATAGATTGAAAAAAACATATTTTTTTAGTTCTAGGGTGGAGTGTTCCTTTAACAGTGCAGCTGTGAGAAAGATTTTACTTTGTGACAGTGATTTAACATTGAGCAAAGCCATAGAGATTTGTCAAATCCATGAGGTGACAGAAAAACATACAAGTATGCTTGCGAGTGACAACAGCATGGCTTCAGTTGGCTCCAGAGCAAATGTAGATAGCATGCAACATGTGGCAAAAAAAAGCAGGCCCAAGCACATGGTAGCTACTGAGTTTCTATGGAAGACCCATAGCTTTCCAGCAAGTTCTAAGAAGGGAGCAAACTCAGTGCAGTACAAGCATGAATCAGCAAAACCCAAGTCTAGCTTTATTGTTAACTGTCACAATTGCGGTGCAAATCATGAGTTTAAAAGAGAGAAGTGCTTAGCATTTGGTCAGCAATGTCCCAAGTGTAAAAAATGGAACCATTTCCAAATGTTTTTCAAATTATGTAAGCCTCACACAATTGTAAATAAAGGTCACACAAAAAAGCAAATTGATCAAGTAGAGCTGAAACAATCAGCTTTCTATGTAGATGGCGTATCAGTGCTTGATGAAAGAGTTCAAGTAGTGAATTTATTAACATGGAGCAAAGTGTTTTGTACTGTCCAGATTAACAGAAAATCCACAGAGCTTAATGTAGGCACTGTTTCAAAGTGTAATGTTATATCAGCAGACATATTTGCTAAAGTGAGAACTAATGGACAACTCAATGTAGCCAGTAGAGTGAGACTTGTTGCTTATGGAGGTGAAGAAATTCAAACCATGATGCTTTCATGTTATTTGGCTGAGAACTGTTGCAACTTGTTATTCTATGTAGTCTGAAGACCAGTGCAATTATTATTGGGTCTCAAAGATAGTTTGGCAATGAATCTGCTTTCTTTTACTAAAGAAGTTCATTATGAAAATGCATTTCCGACTTCTAATTTTTCTGAAGCCATTTTCTCAGAGTATGCTGATGTTTTTGATGACAAGTTAGGCAAACTTCCAGTTGTGTATCCCATAAAGTTAGACCCAGAGGTCACTCCAGTAATCATACCAGCAAGACGAGTTCCAACAGCTATGCAGGATAAAGTTAAGGCACAGATGAATAAAATGGAGTAGCAAGGTGTGATTTGTCCACTCACAGAACCAACTGAATGGGTGATGACCATGGCAGCAGCTCACAAAAAAGGCTCAGATGAAATCAGAATATGTATTGACCCAACAGATCTGAACAAAGCATTAGAGACTGTATCATCCAATGTGCACAGTCAAAGAAGTTGCAGCTCTAATACTAAATGCCACTGTTTTCTATGTCTTGGATGCAAATAGTTCATTTTGGCAAGTGATGCTTGATCGCAAATCTTCATTTCTAACTACTTTTGGTACTCCATTTGGCAGATACAGATTCCTAAGGATGCCTTTTGGAATAAATTCTGCAAGCGAAGTCTTTCGGTGTGCAATAGAGCAGATTTTTTTGAGGGGGTTATCCTTGTGCCATATTAGTAGATGATTTATTGGTTGGAGGCAATGGTGAAGCAGAGCATAACAGAAACCTCAAGAAAGTTCTAGACAGAGCATGTGAAGTAAGCTTGAAGCTCAATCCTCTGAAGTTCAAGTTCAGACTTCCAGAAGTTACCTACATAGGTCATTTGTTCATGAGTACATGCTTGAGACCAGACCCAACCAAGCAAGTAGCTATTCTTGAGATGTCAGCACCAGATAATATACAATTTCTACAATGTTTTCTAGACATGTTCAATGATTTAGGCAAGTTTATACCAGAATTCAGTGAGCTGACAGCACCTTTAAGAGAGCTAATGTGCAAACATGTTGCATGGTCATGGTTGGAACAGCACCAGAAGACATTTGAAGACCTTAAGCAGAAAATTGCCAGCCCACCTACATTAAGATACTATGATGTGAACAAACCAGTTACTCTTCCCTATGATTCTTTAAAATTTGGTCTTGGCGCAGTTATACTTCAAGAGGGCAGACCAGTAGCCTATACATCTAGAACACTTACCCAAACTGAGATGCAGTATGCTCAAACTGAGAAGGAGCTTTTGGCAATAGTATTTGCATGTTACAAGTTTCACGAGTATATTTATGGTTGAGCTATTCAGAGTGAAACTGACCAGCAACCTCTAGTTACTATTCTAAAGAAGCGTATGAATTCCATTCCAGCGAGATTACAAAGAATGATGCTCAAATTGCAAAAGTACAATTTGAAAATGGTCTACACAAAAGGCAAATTGCTCTATCTGGCTGATACCTTATCTAGATCACCCAGAAATACAACAGAACATTCAGAGAATTTTGACTTTGATGTGATGGCAGTGTGTCATTTTTCTACCACTAGTCTTGATGAGTTAAGAAATCACACTCAGACTGATCCAGTTTTACAGAAGCTCAATCACTACATTAATGTTGGATGGCCATCAAAGCAATCTAGTGTACCACCTGAAGTGCAAACCTATCTACCTTACAGAGATGAATTGTTGATAGAAGATGGCATTATTTTCAAAGGTCCTAAAATTGTTGTTCCTGCTTCCTTACAACAGCAGTATATCTAGATTTTGCATCGTGGTCACCCAGGATCCACATCCACTAAGAGAAGAGCAAGAGAATGAATGCTTTGATCTTCATTACCACAAGACATTGATAAAGTACTTTCTTCTTGTTCAGTATGCAATAGTACTAGACTGCATTTGCAATGAGAACCACTTCAGCTAAGTCCAGTTCCTGAACTACCTTGGTCAACCATTGCAACTGATATCTTTGAGTGAAACAATCAACAGAACTTAGTTTTCATAGACTGTTATTTGAATTGGTTTGAAATTGATCTTCTACCTAACCTAACATCCACTGTTGTTATTACTAGTAACTCAGTTGTTTCAGACATTTGGAAAAGAATGGGACTTTGTACATGTCAGTAGTAGTCCTGAATATCCACAGTCAAATGGTCTAGCTGAATGTGCAGTGTAGAGTGCAAAGCAATTACGTGAAAGGTCAAAGCATGACAATACCAATGTGTTCTTGAATTTGCTTAATCTCAGAAACATACCCCATGATGATATTCTTGGCTCACCTCCTCAGACTACTTTCCAGGCAAACTAAAACTATGCCACCCATTATTTTCAGTTTATTGAAGCCTAAATCTAAGAACAATAAAACAATCAAGGCTCAGTTGTTTAAGAAGCGTGATATCCAGAAATCTAGTTACAACCAATTGAGCAGATTACTTCATCTGTTGAGGGAAGGAGAGGTGGTACGAATCCAGACAATGAAATGTTTTGATTGAATGGGACAGATTACAGACATCTGTGCTGAGCCAAGATCCTAACTGGTAGACTCCAAGGGTGTGGAGTATAGGAGGAATCATAGACATCTTCCTGTACCAGAATCATTACCATCACAACATTGTTTCTGTGATGCAGACTTCAAATCTAAGAGTGAATCAGACACTGCCTCCATACCAGAATGTGGTCAAAAGTCTGATTCCATTCCAGAAAATGTTCTGAACATTCCACAGGTCAAACATTTTGGAGACACAGCTCCAGTTGCTAAATCTAATTCCCAATTTTATGTCACATGATATGGACGAGTATCAAAGCCTAGTGTGAAATACGCAGCAAAATGACTTGACTGTATATATATATATATATATATATATATATATATATATATATATATATATATATATATGTACTTAATATTGTATAATGCATAACAAAGAATTACCTGTGATGTCTGCATGCCAAATAGACTCATAGCATTCTATGATCTATTTCTCAAAGATGGAGGATGTAGATCAGAGTGCAAGTAATGTGTGCTGTATCTTTACGAAGCATGTCAAGGCTGCAAGTGCACGTATAAATTCCAGACATGTGCAATCCCTAGTGCCATTTTATAAGAGCAGCCAGAGTGAAAGCATGTGTGATCGCAGGTGTTCATAGGTTCATAGGTTGATACTAGGCTATCAGCCCTAGGGCATTTATAAGCCTAGCCAGAATGTGTTTGGCTTTTGCCACCCTTTTAGATTAGTTGACTGTGCCTCTGTATAGTAGGTCACAGAAGATAGCACTTTTAAGGTTAGTTTACTGTGCCTCTGTCTAGTAGGGACACAGAAGAGATCCCAGGGGTAAACCTACGATCTCCCATCCACTCGTCAAGATTTCTCTTCTAGAGGGTCATTGAGGGGCTCTGCCTAACATGGATTGGGATTTTTTTCCAGAGTGAGGGGAGCCTCTGGGATATGAATCTGTCCCTCCAGCATGTCCTATTTATTTCTGTGCTGAGGTTTAAGTCCCTGGAGCGTGTAACTCTAAGGGATTTGGATTTCCTGAGGTGGAGCATGTCCATTAGTTTTGGTTTGGACATGGCTTTATACGTCAGGCACAGATCGCCTCTGAGTAGGTGGTAAGCAACTGAGTAGAGCTGGAGTTTCTTTAGCCTAACTGTGTAGGGCATCTGTTTGAGTCCATTGATCCTCTTGGTGAGGTACTTTTGGGGTCTTTCCAGTTGCTGCAGGTGTCGGGTAAGGTACATCCCAAATGGGGCATTGTATTCAATTATGGGCCTGATGAGTGATGAGTAGAGGGGCACAATGACCTCTCTTGATCTAGATGTGAACCCTTTCATGATAAGGTGGGCTATATAGAAGGTCTTTCTAACCACTTTGGCAATGTGATTGTCAAAGGAGAGATTGCCATCTGCTTGGGTCCCCAAATCCCTAATTACTTCTTTCATACGTAATGGAGTACCACCTATGTGGTAATTTGTGGGCACTTTGTTTTTCCCAAAGGGGATGACTATGCACTTTTTGGCATTTAGCTTTAGGCCATGGCACTGGCACCAGTTATCCGTCTCTGTGAGACCCTTTTGGAGGATGCTTGTGTCAGTTGGCGAGTTGATTATGGCACCCAGTTTGCAGTCATCTGCGAACTTGGTCAGCCATAGTCCTCCCATGTTAGCCTGTACCTCAGAGAAATATATACCGAACAAGAGAGATCCCAGGACTGAGCCTTGTGGATCGCCACTTGTAACTGGTTTAGAGTCTGACATGGCACCTGCAATTCTGACCATGTGGATTCTATCCCTGAGCCAGTTTGCAACCCATCTTGTGACATAGGGGTTGATATTTAAGCTGGTGAGCTTATTTATGATGCCTGAGTGGGGCATTGTTTCAAAGGCTTTTGCGAGGTCCAGGTAGGCTGTGTGGACTACCTGACCTTCATCTATGGCCTTGGTGACTGTTTCAAAGAAGTCGACCAGGTTCAAGAGGCAGGATCTGTCTTTTAACAAAGCTGAATTGGGTAGGATCCAGTGTTTGGAGGTTCCCAATGTCTTTGTTTATGAGTTCCATGATGATATGCTCCATAGCTTTGCAGACCAGGCTGGTCAGGCTTATAGGGCGATAGTTTCTGGGGTCTGTTGTGGCACCACCTTTATGGAGTGGGACCACTGTTGCTGTACGCCATTACTTGGGTACATATCCTGTAGTAAGGCTGAGATTGAACAGTGACTTTATGTGAGGGTTCAGTTCTTCTTGGAGCTCATGTAAGACACAGCCCGGGACACCGTCAGGTCCCATTGATGCTGTGTTTTTTGCTTTGGAGAGGGCAGCTCTCACCTGTGCATCTGTGATGTCAGGGAGGCTACACTCTGTTGGGATAGACATTTGCTCTTTTGGGGGGAAAGGGGGGGAGAAGTTTGCACTGAACCTGTCTGCCAGGATGTTAGCAATGTCTGTGGGTTCAGTGTATTTTTTGTCATTTTGCACTAACTCAGAGCATATCTGGGTGTTGCCACCCAGGTTCCTGACATAACTAAAGAAGGCCTTGTGATTATCTTTAGCGTCTTGTGCAATTTTTCTTTCGAAGCTGGCCTTAGATAATTTTAGGAGTGATAGTAGTTTCTTGCTTGTACTGATCAGAGATGCCTTCCCTTTTTTGGATTTTGCTCTATCATGTAGTAGCTTCCTCCTTCTGTTGTATAGTTTATTTATGGCTGGGGTCCACCAGACAGGTCTCCTGCCTTTGGAGGAGTGAGTCTTGGTTTTATTTGGGATAGCACAATCCATGCATTCCTGTAGGTGTCCATGGAATGCGTCTGTAAAGGATTCTGTGGTTTGGGCCATATTTTCCATTGGCCCAGGGGCTTTGAAGGATTCCACCTTGGTTTTGAGAAGTGTGAAGTTTGCTTTTGCAAAGTTCTTCACTGTGGTTTCCTTGGCTGGGGGTGGGGATGGGATATGGATGTCCAGTGAAATTAATTTATGGTCAGATCTTACCAATGAGGGTTATACCTCTGGTATGGAACATAGAGTCCCCATGTTGGTGATGATCAGGTCCAATATGTTTTCCCCTCTTGTGGGAGTGGTGACCAGTTGTTCCATAGCATTTGAGTTTATAACTTCTAGGAACCATTGGGCGAGGGTGTTGGGTTTTGAGTAGTTTTCCCAGTCTATGTTTGGGTCATTGAAGTCACCCAATATGATGGTGTTTGGAGAGACCTTCATATTCTCCAGTGTTCTCAGGAAAGCTGAGTGGGGTTCCTGAGTTTGGGAGGGTGGTCTGTAGCAGGCTACAAACTGAAAGGCAGTTTTTCCCAGTGTTAGTTGCACATGGATAGTCTGCGATGCTTCGTGCAGTGCCACTAACCTGGAGGTGTGGGTATCTTTGATGAATATGGATACTCCCCCTCCTTTTGTGGCTCGGTCCGAGTTTTGGGGCCGAAAAGCATGGTATGAGGTATAACCTAGTAGTGCTGGGGTGCTCTCAGGAGCCTTGAACCAGGTTTCTGTTACTGCACAGATATCGATATTCTCCATACTGAGGAGAGCCTCGAGTGTGTGCATCTTGAGGTTTAGACTTCTGGTGTTGAGCAGCATTACCCTTAGTTTCTTTTTCCTTGTGTTGTCTATGGAGGTGGGTTTGTCTTTTGAGCCTTGCCTAAAAAAGGCACTATGGGGGTGGCAAGAGCCTTAGCCAATATTTGAAAGCCCAGGGGTGACAGGTGCAAGCCTTCCCTAGCAAAGCAATCTGGCTTGTCGAGCATGTCATCCCAGGCTGACAGACACTGGATCCCCTTTGAATGACACTGATACTTTAGCCAATTGTTAAAATTGATCATTTTGTCTTTATACTGTGACATCATTCTTGGTGAGGGTAAGATGCTACTCAAAGTCAGGGTCATACCGGCCTGGGCTACATGATCAGAGAGCTCCTCTATGTCTCTTTTCATGTAGTCCAGGGAGGTACGTCTCAGGTCATTCACACCAGCATGGACAATGACGGAGTCATATTTGTACTTGCTTTGGAGTGACCTGAGTGCTTGTGTTATGTGGTGGATCCTGGCACCTGACAGGCAGCTTACAGTGACCTTCTCCTTGTTCAGCCTGGTGAGTGGGATGTCAGTGTGTCTGACAATAGAGTCACCTATTACAACTGTATTAGGTGTGTTGTTTAGCCTTAAGGGCTGTGACTGTGTGGCACACTGACTTTGTGAACCATGTGATACATGGATATTGTTGTGGGGTAGCAGTTGCTTGGATGTCTGCTTTGGAGGTCTCTGCTGCTTGGGCAGATTTTTATTTAGAGCCTCCGAGTATGTTTTTGTGTGTTTATGTGTTTGGTTTGCTGTAGCGATAGGTCTTTGTGAGATTGGATTTGTGGTGTGTGTGGTTACCTTCTCCTCCTGACTGACTGCGCCAGTACTGGGTTGAGAGAGCTCAGCCTCCAGTTTGGCTATACAGTTGCATCTCTCACATATATTTGAGCTTGTTGGGAGGAGGAGAGGGTGGTCTGTGTACATAAGGCATTTGTAACATTGCCTCAAGATTCCCAGATTCACCAGCTGGACTGGAGAGTAAACCTGAAATTGACTTTTGGACATGCCAGAATAGTATAAGGAACTACTTTTTGACTGATCAAAAAGAACCAATAGGGAACCAAGTACTTAAAGGGAGTATAAGAGGGTGTAGTGCTTTAGTTTATAGGTTCATAGGTTCATAGGTTCATACTAGGCTATCTGCCCTAGGGCATTTATAAGCCTAGCCAGAGTGTGTTTGACTTTCGCCACCCATTTTAAATTAATTTTGCTATGCCCTTTTTTGAGGTTAGTATACTGTGCCTCTGTCTAACAGTGACACAGAAGTGATAGCCGGGGTAAACCTACGATCTCCCATCCACTCATCAAGATTCTTCTTGAAGAGAGTGAATGTGGGACTATGCCTAACCTGGACTGGGATTTTATTCCAGAGTGAAGGGAGCCTCTGGGTTATGAATCTGTCCATCCAGCATGTCCTATTTATTTCAGTGCTGAGGTTCAAGTCTCTCGAGCACGTAGCTCGATGGGATTTGGATTTTCATAGGTGCAGCATGTCCATTAATTCTGGGTTGGACATGGCTTTATACGTCAGGCACAGATCGCCTCTGAGCAGGCGGTATGCCACTGAGTAGAGCTGGAGTTTCTTTAACCGGGCAGCATATGGCATCTGTTTGAGCTCTTTGATCCTCTTGGTGAGGTACTTTTTGGGGTCTTTCCAGTTGCTGCAGGTGTCTGGTAAGGTACATTCCAAAAGGGGCATTGTACTCAATTATGGGCCTGATGAGGGATGAGTAAAGAGGCACGATGACCTCCCCTGATCTAGATGTGAATCCCTTCATGATTAGGTGGGCTATATAAAATGTTTTTCTAACCACTTTGGCCACGTGGTTGTCAAATGAGAGATTGCTATCAACTTGGGTCCCCAGGTCCCTAATGACTTCTTCTGTACTTAATGGATTACACCTATGTGGTAATTTGTGGGCACTTTGTTTTTGCCAAAGGGGATGACTATACACTTTTTGGCATTTAGCTTGAGGCCATGGCTCTGGCACCAGTTGTCTGTTTCTATGAGGCCCTTTTGGAGGATGCTTGTGTCGGCTGGAGAGTCGATTATGGTGCCCAGTTTGCAGTCATCTGTGAACTTGGTCAGCCACAGTCCTTCTGTGTTGGCCTGTACCCCCGAGAAATATATACCGAACAAGAGAGGTCCCAGGACTGAGCCTTGTGGGACACCACTTGTAACTGGTTTGGAGTCTGACATGGCTCCAGCAATTCTAACCATGTGGGTTCTGTCCTTGAGCCAGTTTGCAACCCATCTAGTGACATAGGGGTTTATATTTAAGCTGGTGAGCTTATCTATAATGCCCAAGTGGGGTATTGTATCAAAGGCTTTTGCAAGGTCCAGGTAGGCTGTGTGGACCACCTTCCCCTCGTCAATGGCCTTGGTGACTATTTCAAAGAAATTGACCAGGTTCTTCCCTTAATAAAGCCAAACTGGGTAGGATCCAGTGTCTGTAGGTCCCCAATATCTTTATTTATGAGGTCCATGATGATCCTTTCCATAGCTTTGCAGACCAAGCTAGTCAGGCTTATGGGGCGATAGTTTCCAGGATCCGTTGAGGCACCACCTTTGTGGAGAGGGACCACTGTTGCTGTAAACCACTCTTTGGGTACATATCCTGTAGTAAGGCTGAGATTGAACAGTAGTTTTATGTTTGGGTTTAGCTCTTCTTGGAGTTCATGTAGGATGCAGCCCGGGACACCGTCTGGTCCCATTGATGCTGTGTTTTTTGCTTTGGAGAGGGCAGCTCTTACCTGAGCATCTAAGATGTCAGGGGGGCAGCACTCTGTTGGGATAGATATTTGCCCTTTTGGTGGGGAGAGAAGTTTGCACTGAACCTGTCAGCTAGTATGTTGGCAATGTCTGTGGGTTTGGTGTATTTTTTGTCATTTTGGACTAATTCTGAGCATATGTGGGAATTCCCACCCAGGTTCCTAACATAACTAAAGAAAGCCTTGTGATTATCCTTAGTGTCCTGTGCAATTTTTCTCGAAGCTGGCCTTAGACGATTTTATGAGTGCTCGTAGTTTTTTGCTAATACTGATCAGAGATGCCTTCCCTTTTTGGGATTTTATCATGTAGTAGCTTCCTCCTTCTATTGTATAGTTTGTTTATGGCTGGGGTCCACCAGACAGGACGTCTGCCTTTGGAGGATTGGGTGTTGGTTTTATTTGGGATTGCATGATCCATGCATTCCTGAAGGTGTTCATAGAATATGTTTATAAAGGATTCTGCAGTCTGGGCCGTATTTTCCACAGGCCCAGGGGCTTTGAAGGATTCCACCTCGGTTTTGAGGTATGTGAAATTTGCTTTAGAGAAGTTTTTCACTGTGGTTTTCTGGTTAGGGGGTAGGGTCGGGATGTGAATATCCAGTGAGATTAGTTTATGGTCTGATCTTCCCAGTGAGGGATACACTTCTGGTATGGAGCATAGTGTCCCCATGTTGGTGATGATCAGGTCCATTATGTTTTCCCCTCTTGTGGGAGTGGTAACAAGTTGTTCCATAGCATTTGAGTTTATAAATTCTAGGAACCTTTGGGCTAGGGTGTTGGAGCTAGAGTAATGCTCCCAGTCTATGTTTGGGTAGTTGAAGTCGCCCAATATAATGGTGTTTGGAGAGACTTTCATATTTTCCAGTATTCTCAGGAAGGCCGAGTGGGATTCCTGTGTTTGGGAGGGTGGTCTGTATCAGGCTATAAACTGGAAGGCAGTTTTATTCACTGTTAGTTGCACATGGATAGTCTCTGATGCTTTGTGCTGTGCCACCAACCTGGAGGTGTGGGTATCTTTGACGGATATTGATACTCCCCCTCCTTTTGTGGTTCAGTCCAAGTTTTGGGGCCAAAAAGCATGGTATGAGGTATAACCTGGTAGTGCTAGGGTACTCTCGGGAGCCTTGAACCAGGTTTCTGTTACTGCACAGATATCGATGTTCTCCATGCTAAGGAGAATTTCGAGTGCGTGCATCTTGAGGTTTAGACTTTTGGCATTGAGTAGCATTACTCTTAGTTTCTTATCCCTTGTGGTACCTATGGAGGTGGGTTTGTCTTTTGAGCCTTGCCTAAAAAAGGCACTATGGGGGTAGCAAGAGCCTTTGCCAATATCCGAAAGCCCAGGTGTGACAGGTGCAAGCCATCCCTAGCGAAGCATCGTGGCTTGTCGAGCATGTCATCCCAGGCTGACAGGCATTGGATCCCCTTTGAATGACACCAATACTTAAGCCAATTGTTGAAATTGATCATCTTGTCTTCATATTGTGGCATCATTCTTGGTGAGGGTAAGATGCTACTCAAGGTCAGGGTCATACCGGCCTGGGATACATGATCAGAGAGTCCTTCTATGTCTCTTTTCATGTAGTCCAGGGAGGTATGTCTCGGGTCATTCACACCAGCATGGACAATGACTGAGTTATATTTGTACTTGCCTTGGAGTGACCTGAGTGCTTGTGTTATGTGGCAGATCCTAGCGCCCGATAGGCAGCTCACCATGACCTTCTTCTTGTTCAGCCTGGTGAGCAGGACGTCAGTGTGCCTGACGATAGAGTCACCTATTACAAATGTATCAGGTGTGTTGTTTAGCCTTAAGGGCTGTGACTGTTCGGCACACTGGCTTTGTGAGCTATGTGTTGCACGTGTTTTGTTTTGGGGTAGCAGTTGCTTGGGTGTCTGCTTTGGAGGTCTCTGCTGCTTAGGCAGATTTTTATTTAGAGCCTCCAAGTATGTTTTTGTGTGTTTATGTGTTTGGTTTGCTGTCGTGGTAGGTCTATGTGAGACTGGAATTTTAGTGAGTGTGGTTTCCTTCTCCTCCTGACTGGTTATGCCAGTACTGAGTTGAGAGAGCTTATCCTCCAGTTTGGCTATATGGTTGCATCTCTCACATATGTTGGAATTTGTTGGGAGGAGGAGAGGGTTGTCTGTGTACATGAGGCAGTTGTAACATTGCCTCAAGATTACCAGATTCACCAGCTGGACCAGAGAGAAGATTGACAACTGACCTTTGGACATGCTAGAATAGTATTGGGAATTCCTTTATAATTGAAAAAAAGGGCCAATGGGGAACAAGGTACTCAAGGGGAGTTTGTGAGGGTGTAGTGCTTTTAATTTTTTAGTGCTGACTTATATAATTGCTTAGTGAGCAAGTGCCAGGTAACTTAAATGCAATGTGTTACAGGTAACTTAAATGCAAAAACAACAAACAGTAACTTTCTTTCAAGTGAAACAAGGAAATAAGTACAGTAAGCAATGCAGATATCACTAGGGATCCACAGACGTGCTGAAAAGCTGCGTTTTAGGTGGAATTAATGTTTCAGGGAAATAACATAACAAACAAGCATACAAACAAAGCTAGATTCAGCAGGCCTGGATCTAGTCTATGCTACAGCAAACAAGGTGTACCAATTTCAGTAAGAAACAGTTAGAATATGCAGGCACTATAAGCCTTTAACCAGAAATTCCCAGCTCTGAAGGGCAGAGTCCAGCCTCTCCTCCCACAAGAGTGCAGACCATGATCCTCCTTAATGTAAAATAACTGGCCTGAAGCCCAAGTGCTTAAACCAGAACTAATACACTTTTAGAATAACAGACACTGAGCCCTCAGTCAGCAGTTCCCAACTTAGAAGGATGTAAGCTACCTGTCCTGCCACGACAGTGCAGGCTACAAACCTTTCTAATGTAAAACAACTGGTCTGAAGCCCAAGTGCTTAATCCAAAAGACTTAGAATGATAGCTACACTTTAATCCAGTTACTACCAAGCAGTAATAAATACAACTGAATACTTTAAAGAATGCCTGGATTAGTGCTCAAGTTATACAAACAAAGCTAGATTCAGCAGGCCTGGATCTAGTCTATGCTACAGCAAACAAGGTGTACCAATTTCAGTAAGAAGCAGTTCAAATATGCAGGCACTATAAGCCTTTAACCAGAAATTCCCAGTTCAGAAGGACAGAGTCCAGCCTCTACTCCCACAAGAGTGCAGAACATGAACCCTCTTAATGTAAAATAACTGGCCTGAAGTCCAAGTGCTTAAACCAGAATTAATACACTTTTAGAATAACAGACACTGAGCCCTCAATCAGCAGTTCCCAACTTAGAAGGATGTAAGCTACCTGTTCTGCCACTACAGTGCAGACCACAAACCTTCTTAATGTAAAACTGGTCTGAAGCCCAAGAGCTTAAACTAAAAGGCTTAGAATGAATGAGTTACACCAAGCAGTAATAAATACAATTGAGTTCTTTTAAGATGACGCAAAAGCAAAATAAAGTAGGAAAAAACACAAATACAGTAAAAGCAGATATTTTTTTTTTTTTTTTTTAAGTGGAAAGACCGAAAGGAAAGAGAGAAAGGAGTAGCAAAAACTAAGCTGATTGGCCTTCTCAAATGCTCTCCCTGTACTGGGTAGAATGAGGTAATGACACTAGACTGGGAGAAGGGTCCCAGATCAAATTTACACTAGGGTCGGGCAACTGCAAAGCCACCAACACTATACCAACAGGGAGGGAGAGTGGGAAACAAACTGCAGAAATGTTACTCACAGCTGAAAAGCAGCAGTGAGCCTTTAAATGAAAGTTTTAAACAGCTAAAGGAGCCTCTAGAAAAAAGAGTTTAACTGCAACAAGTTATCAGAAACAAACAACCCAACTGATGCTTAATAAAAGTGGACAATTTCCAGTTAATACCTCACACAGTGAAACTAGCTAGAAAAAATACACAGTACACAAAGTGCTATAAATAACAAAGAAATAAAGAACAAAATAAACAAAGGATACGTAATGTTATATATTATAGCTCTGAGTTTGCTGAGTGTTTGTATATATCTATCTATCTATAGATATATGTATATACAAGCTACGTAGGTTAAAATTAATAAACTTCTATAGTGATGTGTTTATATACAATAAAGCTGCTTGAACATAACTTAATGAACACTCTTCTATTATGTCCAAAGTAGAAGACCCCATGTCCTCCCTCAAGCAGAAAGGCACCATGTTGCCGAAAGGCACTGAAGGGGGGTCTGTGGGGGTTGGGACACTTGGATGCCATAGTCCTAGGTAACATATAAAACAAAAGAAGGATACTAGACATAAATATCACATAAATAAAAGTCCTGCTTAGATATAACACGTTATTATTTTTTCAATATTACCCACTGAAGAAAAAAAATGTTTTTCATTTATTCAAATATAAAAAAAATGGTTATGTGGTTGTAACATATCACAGTCAAACACAAACCAAAGTTTGATACAAAACAATGGGCTTACAATACCAAAGCAAACCTCTGTAAAAAAAAAATTGTTGTGCCAGCACAGAAATGGAATTGAGCTCCCCATCCCCCAAACAACAGGCAGATGAAATTCTGTTCCCAAAGGAATAAAACATCAGTGAATTGTTATGACTGCTTTCAAAATAAGTGTGCCTGAAACATGTGTACACATTTACCACAGAACAGTCATTTTTATGCAATTGCCAGTCACCTCTACCTTTACCCAGCACTCCCCGAGAGGTGTGTTGCCCAGCACTCCCCGAGAGGTGTGTATGGACCATCATAGAAGGCTAACACCCATGTGCCATTGACAATGTAGGACATTTTCATTTCACTGAAATAACAATAGTAGAGTGTACAGAGAGACAGTTGTAACACTAACACTTGTGATGAAAGTTAATAAGACTGTGCATCTGAGAAAGTAAAATGCCCTGACAAAAATGTCTGTGCTATCAGTACACTTCTAAGAACTGCAAACAGATAAAAGTAGAATTTGGTAGTGTGTGTGTGTGTGTGTGTGTGTGTGTGTGTGTGTGTGTGTGTGTGTGTGTGTGTGTATCTATATACACGGATCTACTTTAAATAATGGAATTACCACTTTGTCAGATCACAGAAGATTGATAACACATTTCTTAAAATTTAATTCAATGAACTCCTGGAACATCGTATTCTACCACTGGGAAACTAACCACTTGGACACCATGGTGGACTTTGGCCTTTTCTCAATTGCAGTGCAATCTTGGAATTGGTATATTTAGATGGGGGTGTGGGGGGTGCAGCCCCCTCCCAATTCAGTGGGTTTAATTTGCTTCAGTCTTTATTTTGATTATTGGTGAAAAGGGGTTAGTTTCCCGGCCATGGAATACAATGTTCAGGGAGTTTGCTGAATTAAGTTTTTGGCAATGTATGAAATCCAGTATATAACTGAAAAATCCACTCATACCTTATCAAGGTCAGTAGTCTTCTGTGTAGAAAAATCTAAAGTAATAACAATCTTCTTCTGTGTTATCCACATACACAACTCTCCTCACCTTAAGTTTCCCTAGCTACGTGGTTACTTTTCATAGTGTAGATTCAACCCTGTGAGCATGGTGAAGATGCAAATGAGGTGTGAAGAGTTGCTGAATCTCAAATTCTTGGCTCCGTGTAACAGTTGTAAACATAGTGCAGGCACTCCCTCAGTGTTTGTTGCTAATGTATTGCAACTGTGAATGATTTCTGGTAGGGAGAAGAAAAATAGAACAGCGATTCTGACTTCCTTACCTCCAGTGGGTGTGTTAGCCAGGTCATACTTACAAAGTGTAGAAGTAATTGTATGAAGGTTTTTAATGTAAGTGAGCAGCACACATTTCTCAGTTTCTGTTACATGATATCCAAACTCCCCTGCATTTGTTGAAAACTGTGTTTTATTGCAATTTAATGTTCTCATGCATTTTAAGGACAATGATAAAAAATGCATTACAGAGTGCATGTCTCAGATTACTGCTCAGATAAGAGAAGAATGAACACCATACAGAGATATGACAGAGCTGCATTTCTGCCAAAATGGTTGTGTGATCACTCATTGCACAACATCTAAAATTAACACATGTACAAACAACTCAGAAGTCCCATATGGCTTGTTAATACTATGGGTGATTTTGAACTTGCTATTCCTGCTGCAAAACTGTTTCTGTAGTAAAGAGGGATAAGACACCCTTACTGTGTTTTGTAGGTTCATTGGTGTGGGTCTTCAACCCCAGACTTAATGTAAACTAACATTTATTTTGTAATATTGTTTATTTCATTTTTTTTTTAATATCAGTGGTTGAGTGGCATGTGGCTTAGCACAAACAGAGGAAACAGATAAATACAATAACTGTCATGTAATGTACTTCTTTCATAACCAATAAAACCTGTAAATCATGTGTGTGTAGCACATTTGCAAAACATGTTGATCCACACAGTATATACTATCTGGAGATTAGGGTTTAAATCCCACATTTGTCATTTAAGGATGAAACCTAATAAACACTGCTCACAAGGCTAAAAATAGTTTAGCTATGCTTGTCACATTTAGTTCATCACTTACCACCATGCAAACTTGAACTAATGACCCACAAATAAAGCAGACAGAACACCTGCACACAGGATGTAGACATTCTTTATTTCTAAAAGGATACATTGTTGCATATTTTGCTTTCCATAGTGCAACACCACTTAGCGGTATTGTGCGGTGGTTATCAACCTTCCTCAACACCTGCAGGTCAAGAACACCTGCAGAGAGGAAGCAGACAGTAGACAATTTCAAAATGGATGCAACCTATCAAGTATGTTGAGCACTGTATAAACACACTAAGTGGCATTGTGCAGTGGTTAATACATAGAAGTTAATAATTAATATGAAAATATCCAACATTTTTAACAATTCCTGTGGCAGCAGGTGTAAGTGTAGGGTTGCAATACAGATGAACCTGAATTCTAATACAGGAAATTCCAAATATTTTAACTGTTGTTCCATTTCACTTCATATTAAGACTCGCATGAAAAAAATTACAGCATTACATGCTCCCAATTTTAAAAGGTTGTACACTCAATATGAATAAATACATAAAACATTTAAACATAATTATCAATAACAATAACAGTATGTATAACAGTGGAGTTCATATGAATTATCTGTTTGACTAAGGGTGTAGAACAGTGTGTGTGTGCTGTATCTTTAAGAAGCATTTCAAGGACTGAACATGCATATAAATAGCAAGCACATGCTAGCTTCAGTGCCATTTTGAGAGTGCCACCAGAGAGTGAGCATGTATATATGTAATAGCTAGTTTTTATATATGTTTATCTAAGTTAGTCATTCAACCTCAATCCTGATTTGTTTGTACATAATAAAGCTGTTTGGGCAGAATTCACAAAGACTCATCTATTGCAGTAGATGTGCGACATGGTGTCAGAGCTGCTTTCCAGATCTATGAGGTGCAGAGTTAACAGTGAAGGTAAACTAAGAGAAATTAGCATGAAAAAATGCCAGAAAAGAACCAAATGTAATGATAACTTGCACAAACAGTTTATTTTATAAAAAAAGATAAAACGGAGCATTACAAGAGAACAAACCACATTATTAAACAAGCTAGAGGCACAAAATGTTTATTAATTAGACAAAATATTTAAAATTAAGATATTTGATAAAAAGATTATCAGAAAAGTACATAAGGGGTTTGGAATTATCTCAGAACTGCAAAAAAAGCATGTTTAAGGCAAAACAAGCATGTTTAAAGCAAAAAGGACACATGTAGAGTAAAATGAGCATGAGAAAAGTACAATGTTCATGAAAGAAATTAAATGAGCAAAATAAATATAATAAGGGCAAAAAGGGCACATTAAGCATAAATAAAGCAAGGTGATTGCATGCTTTTTGGCAAAGTACTGTGTTTTGGCATAACTACTACTTTGTATTGTATTCAGGGCATAACTAGAGTTATTCAAAGTATCTCAAAGTGTGTAAAAGTGCTTACAGTGTGTACTTGTTACTGTGCATGTATTCTGAAAAGTTCATTTGTGTGCAAAGTGCTACTATTTTGTAAAGTACAGTCAAAGTACAGCCATTTCGAAAAGTTTCTTGTGCTGGGTGTCTATTCACAAAGTGCCACCATTACAGAGCATTTCTTGCACTGTAAAGAATTATCTAGTAAAATATCACCATTTTGGGTATATTTCAGTGTGCTGTGTACTTTTTATTCACAAAGTGCAATTACTTCAAAATATTTCTTACTCTGAGCTTCTTTTTGCCCAGGTCATTCACACAATGCAGCTATTTCAAAATGTTTCTTACACTACAGAGTGATTTCTTGCAGTACAGTGATTTCAAGAGTATTGCAGTGCCCAAGAGACTTATTTCACAAAGTTCAGTTATTCAGAAGCTTGTTGTGCTATTGGGCAATGCTACAAATACTGGCATAAATTTCTAGCACAAGTATATGTGTGTGTGGTCGTGCATATTTGCAAAACCCTTCACTGGTATGTGTTAAAAATGGCAGACAGATTTCAAAAGCCCTCACTACTTGTATTTTATCAGAATATTGCAGAGAATTAGAGAATACTTGAGCAAGAGAATATTTTTATACAAACAGCTTATTCTGAGAAAGATGCACACACCAGAACATTCATTTTGCTAAATCTAGCTAGGTCAGAGGCCATTGAAAGAGAGCATCCATTTGTGTATGCATCAGCAGTATATGAGGAAGAAGGTGACAATTTGTACAGGCTGAATCAGGGAAAGACCCCAAGTGTTTGAAGTGCAAATTCAAAGAAATGTGTAACCCCTAGACAAATATTGTGTTAGAAAGGCATTTGCTTTACACAAGAGATCAGAAACCAAGGGAAACCTTTGCAGCTTATATTATTGACCTCAGGAACACAGCTAAAATGTGTCAGTTTGGTGACTTAAAAGATAAGTTAATAAAGGACAGGCTTGTGTGTTTAATAGCGCTTCTGTGAGAAATATTTTGCTTTGTGACAGTGATTTAATTCTGAGTAAAGCTATTGATATTTGTCAAATCCAGGAAGTTACAGAAAGGCACACAAGTATGCTTGCAAGTGATGAGTATGGCTTCAGCAGGCTCCAGAGCAAATGTAGACAGCATGCAACACATGACAAGCAAAAGCAGGCCTAAGCACATGGCAGCTACAGCCCCTGTGGGTTCTCCTGGGAACCACACAGTTTTCCAGGAAGTTCTAAGAAAGGAGCATGCTCAGTGCAGTACAAGCGTGAATCAGCAAAACCCAAATCCAGCTTTATTGTTAACTGTCACAATTGCAGTGCCAGTCATGAGTCTGAAAGAGAGAAATGCTTAACATTTGATCAGCAATGCTACAAGTGTAAAAAATGGAAACATTTTCAAAAGTTTTGCAAATCAAGTAAACCTCATAGAGTTATAAAGAAAGGTCACTCAAAAAAAGTTCATCATATAGAGAGCTGCAATTCTACTTTCTACATAGATGGTGTATCAGTAATTGGTGAAAAGGTTGATGCAGTGAATTTGTTGGCAAAGAATGAAGTGTTTTGTACTGTCCAGATCAATGGTAAATGCACCATGCTCAAAGTAGACACTGGTTCAAAGTGTAATGTTATGTCACCAGACACATTTGCTAAGGTGAGAACTAATGAACAACTCAATGTGGCTAGTAGTGCAAAACTTCTTGCTTATGGAGGTGAAGAAATTCAAACCGAAGGCTCAGTGGTGATTTCATGTTATGTGGCTAGGAACTATTACAGTTTGTTATTCCATGTAGTTTGAAGTCCTGTGCAGTCATTACTGGGTCTCAGAGACAGTATGAGAATGAATCTGCTTTCTTTTACCAAAGAAGTTCATCATATAAGTACATATCCTAATTCCAACTTTTTTGAAGCCATTTTTTCAGAGTATGCTGATGTTTTCAATGACAAGTTGGACAAATTTCCAGTTGTGTGTTCTATGAAGTTAGACCTGGAGGTCAGTCCAGTAGTCAGACCAGCAAGAAAAGTTCCAATAGCTATGCAGGATAAAGTCAAAGCTCAATTGGATGAAATGGTGCAGCAAGGTGTAATTTGTCCAGTTACAGAACCAGCTGAATGGGTGTCGTCTATGGTTGCAGCCCATAAGAAAAAGGCTCAGATGAAATCAGAACATGTATTGACCTAAAAGATTTGAACAAAGCATTAAAGAGACTACATCATCCAATGCGTATAGTCGAGGAAGTTGCAGCCCTAGCACCAAATGTCACTGTTTTTTCTGTCTTGGATGCAAACAGTTCATTTTGGCAAGTAATGCTTGATCACAAATCCTCATTACTGACTACTTTCAGTACCCCATTTGGCAGATATAGATTCCTAAGGATGCCATTTGGAATAAATTCTGCAAGTGAAGTCTTCCAGAGTGCAATGGAACAAATTTGTTCAGGTTATCCTTGTGCCATAATAGTAGATGATTTATTGGTTGGAGGCAATGGTGAAGGAGAGCATGACAGAAACCTTAAGAGAGTTCTAGACAGAGTATGTGAAGTGAACTTAAAGCTCAACCCTCTAAAGTGAAAATTCATAGTACCAAAAGTTACATATTGTTGGTCATTTATTTACCAGCACTGGCCTGAGACCAGACACATCCAAGCAAGCAGCTATTCTTGAGGTGCCAGCACCAGATAATGTTCAAGCTCTACAATGTTTTCTTGGCATGGTCAACTATTTTGGCAGGTTTATACCAGACTTCAGTGAGTTGACAGCACCTTTAAGAGAGCTGAACTCACTGAAGTACACCTTTTTTTTTAAGTCAATTGTTGACCTTGCAAATTCATACACAGTTTTAGAGTCAATGCTTCTTATTTCTTTATGCAAACCATATATATTAAAAATGTGTCCTCCTTACTCCTTATAAGTTCATAGGTTTACATTATGAGTATGCTTACAGTCAGAGACACACACTATCAAGAAGCTTCATCACCAACTTATTGGAGGAACATTAATAGTGCTCAGTTTTGTGTAGGGTCAGTTTCCTCACACATGCTTGATATTGAACAAAAAATCTTTAGATAGATGATATTTATTAAAAACAAAGTTAGTGATTTTATCTCTTTAAGACAATTAAGTTCATGTAACCAAAACATGAGTATTTCACTAAAAGATTTATTCTTATTTACAAAGTAAAAATAACCCTTATGTTTGAGAAGCAATTTTTTTACTACTTTAATTATGCTCACTTCATCATGTAAAGCAATGAATTCTGTCTTTCAATCTCTGTCTGGCAATATAGTCCACTACTGGCCTGAAGAGCAAAAATGTGACATGGTCCTGGTTTTTCAGATTGAAACGAGACTTGATGGCTCACACTACATTAATGTTGGATGGCCATCAAAGCAATCTAGTGTAACACCTGTGCATACATTATATGAATGTGCATACATTGTATGGAAGTTGGTGCATTTTGCAAAGGACTAGCATTGTTGTTCAGCATTGCACCTCATGAATATGTCCAGATTTTGGAAAGCACTCTGAAAAATGTATGTTTTCTTGTATCACTGGTTTGAGATTGATTTACTACCTAATCTAACGTCTACTGCTGTTATCATTAAATTGAAACATCATTTCTCAGTCCATGGTAGTCCACACAAAGCTGTTTCTGACAATGGTACTCAATTTACTAGACAGTTGTTTCAGAAATTTGCAACAGAATGAGACTTTGTACATGTTACTAGTAGTCCAGAATATCCACAGTCAAACGGACTAGCTGAACGTGCAGTACAGAGTGCAAAGTAATTACTTGAAGGGTCATCACGTGATAATACTGACATCTTTTTAAACTTACTTAATCTCAGAAACATACCCTGTGACAATATACTTGGCTCACCTGCTCAGAGACTTCTATCCAGGCAAAACCAGAACAACACTACCTATTAGTTCCAGTTTATTGAAGCCTAAAGCTAAGAACAACAGAACCATTAAAGCCCAATTATTCAGGAAGCATTCTTTCCAGAAGTCCAGTTATGATAAATTAAGCAGATTTATTCATCCATTGAAAGAGTGAGAAACAGTGAGGATACAAATGGTGAAGGGTTTTAACAGTACTGGTCAAGTAACAGGCATATGTACCAAGCCAAGATCCTGCTTTGTAGAATCTGAGGGTGTGGAGTACAGAAGAAATCATAGACATCTTCCTGTACCAGAATCAATATTGCAGCATTGTTCCTGTGATACAGACTCTAGATCTCAGAGCAATCCAGACAGTCTTCCTGTTGCAGAAAATGTCTTAACTTCTACTTCCATTTCTGATGATGTTCCTGATGTCTCTAAGGTTGAACATTCAATAGAGACAGTCTCAGTTGTTAAATCTAACTCTAAATGTTATGTCATACATTTGGTAGTATTTCCAGACCTAGTGTGAAATACACAGTGACCTGGACATGATTTATATATATATATATATATATATATATATATATATATATATATGGGTCTACTTCATTTGCCAGAACTTCCTTTTGCCCGACCCCATTTGACCGACACTTCATTTGACTGACAAGTATTATTGGCAAGAAAATGGGATATGCCCCCTTCCCCACTGCAGTGCGACCCTGGAGTTAGAATATATAGTTGGGGGAGTGTGGGGGGCAAAGCCCCTACTTACTTTTGTGTTACTAAGCAATATTAAAACAAAACTAAACATTATAATATGAAATTAAGTGGGGGGCTTCACCCCCCCACACACCCCATTGTGGGGGGCTGTGCCCCCCACACCCCCCCTAACTATATATTCTAACTCCAGGGTCGCACTGCAGTGGGGAAGGGGGCATATCCCATTTTCTTGCCAATAATACTTGCCGGTCAAATTAAGTGTCGGTCAAATAAAATTTTGTTCATTTGGTCTTTGGAAAATGGAAGTTTGGGCAAATGAAGTAGACCCATATATATATATATATATATATATATATATATATATATATATATATATATATATGTATATATGTGTGTATCTAGTTCTGTATAATTGCATGACAACGAATTATTTGTACTGATTGCATGTCAACTGATGTTGTCAATATTCCATGACCTATTCCTCAAGAAGGGAAGATATAGTACAGAGTGTGTGTGCTGTATCTTTAACAAGCATGTCAAGGACTGAACATGTATATAAATAGCAAGCACATGCTAGCTTCAGTGCCATTTTGGAGTGCAGCCAGAGAGTGAGCATATATGAATGTAACAGCTAGTTTGTATATGTTTATCTAAGTTAAAGTCATTAAACCTCAATCCTGATGTGTTTGTACATAATAAAGCTGTTCAAACAGAACCCACAAAGACTCATCTATTACATCCTGACAAGATAAGTGACAAAGGGTATAATGACTACTATGTTTCTGTAATTATAATTGTACTATCTGGCCTTGGATGGCATTCAGACTTCAATAAGACTAATACACATGTTGATGTATAAACCAGGACCTTGTCAGGTCACACACACCCTCTTGCTGTCATGTGTATTTATATATGATTTATGAGTACATCTGAGAAACACTTCTGTGGCAAGGATAGAAGATCAGCACTGTGGAAGGAAATGTTTTGTCTTTTATGCATAGCTTTGAATCCCATATTGTAAAAATAATTTTATCAGTGTGTAAATCCACTCAAAAATGTGTCAGATCATAAAATGTATGCCCTAGTACATCTGCAAAGTTAAATTGCCTAACAGTTACAGCAGCAAACAACCCACAAACTAATGCCAAGTGTCACATTAACCTTCCAATTTTAAAAACTGCTTTTTTCTGTGTTTGGCACTGTTGCCCTCCTGTTAATGTTGTGCAAATGCAGTTGGCATCATTGTTTGGATTTATGCACTACCAGTAAATGCAATAACACACACTGGTGGGAAGTCATTCTTAACTATTGCTGTTTTCCCTGGCCAGGCATGTCTGGTGGTAGAAGGGAATGTGCCCAATTAAGGGCAGAGAGGTGGGGCGTTGAAGAGTCCAGAATCTTCAATGGACTCCTTGTAAAGTGCCACAGCTGAAGGCTCTTGCAAGGGGGCTATACTGGCTCCCAGTATAAATTTGAGGCTTGGAACAATCTGACCAAGGCTGTGACCAGTGCAAAAGGCATTGCGCACATGGGAGAACAGTGTAGGCATCACTTTAATGACATGAAAAGGCACAAGAGAGATACACTCAACCAACCTGAAAAGGCACAAGAGAGATACACTCAACCAGTGGCTGGATGAGTTCATGACTGCTGACATCACAGAGCTGCGTAAGTATACAGATACAAAAATTAAAACTAGATAAGCAGTTGCGTATATGCAAAACAGAATGCATAATACTCTTCTCTTGCTCTCTTTTCTTTACTCCACAGCCATCCAAGAGATTGCACTGAACAGAGATGCCCATGCTGGGCGTCTAGAAAGATTGAGGGAAGCAAGATGTATGTATGCAGCACAACATAACTATTATTTTATCTAAACTATTGCTTTTCTATACAGTTACAGCAAAGTAAGCATTCATATCCTACCTCTAAAAGCAAGCATGCATGCTTCAGTCTGTAGCACAAGCCAGCTGTACAAGTCAAGTCTAATACTTTAGTCAGATGTTGTGGGCTAAGTAACGAATATGTAATAAAATCTTTTAAGAATGTTACATAATTTAATTTCAACACAAGTGGAATAAATGCCCTGCTGTTAACATAATCTGTATAATTGGACAAAGTATATGTCTAATATATGCACATTGCAAGATTACTTCGAGTAATCCTTACTTATAGTTTGTAGTTGTTAAGAAGTATATTTAAATGCAAAAATTAAGATAAAAAATACTTTATTATTCTGATAATGCATTGTTTGTGACATATGATAGCACTAATTTTATCTCTTTCCTCCTCTCACCGCAACCCTTATCTCTCTGTTTTTATGTGTCATCAAAACATTTCCATGTCATCAATCTCAGACAAATCACAAAATGATTTACAGCACAGGGAGGTAGGCCAACCCCCATGGCTCAGCCTGCCTCCACTCCACCGGCTCCTGCAGCAACACCCAGCACATCTGGGACCCAGGTTGGGAGTACTGTGTCTGCTGCTCCTGCACTACCAGAGGCCTCCACATCAGGTAACATTAGCCCAGCAGCTGGTGCAGTGGTACCCTCCAGGGGAACTGGCAGAAGTAGGGGTTTTGTCACCTGCCAGGAGATGCTAGGGTTGGTGCATTGGGTCATGCACAGCACCACAGGGTACATGCCAATGCCAGATGTAGAGTCAGCTGTCACTTATGGTCCATAGAAGAAAATGTCAAGCACTCCAACAGCCAGCAGAGTAAAGGGACAGTGATAACAGTCTTGCAGATGAGGACTAGATTCTCACTGTCCCCATGTTTGATGGACATGAGCATCTGTTTTCCCATTCCTAACGCCAGTCTGGTGTCTCCCAAGCTGTCGTATCCCTCATCACCCCTGTGTTGTCTCTTGTTTGTCCTGTTCATTTGCATCCACTTCCTCATCTACCCTACTTACCTGACCCAGAAATACTTCCATCCCTTACCCAACATTCCTTTCATAATGAAATAAAAACAAATCTGAAGAAAAAAAAAACGGACAATTGTCCCACAAAAAAAAAAAAATCATACCATACATAACACCCCACTTTACACATATTCTTGACACATTTGATTTGACTCAATTGGCTATACAACATGATTGCATTGTTGTCACCCCCTCTTTGTTGAGGCAATAGTCCAAATTCAGGTAATATTCTGTACATATGTTTATGTTACACTATTGAAGAAGTGAATAGCTATGGTTCCTTCCTCCTTTCCTCCCTCCTGCACATTCCTGCATATTTTTCCTTTGCCCCCACCCCCCCCACCCCCACATTTCACCACTTTCCAATCTACCCCATTCCTTTAATCTGGTCAAAAAATAGAATTACACGCAACACACACATAAGTATAACAAAAAAGCAATGGAGCTCTTTACCTTTCGTCAAGTTTGCATGGAGTTTAGCATTGAGCACCAATACCAAGCGACAGTGAATGGTGAATTCTCTATCTGTGCACTTAGTTATGTAGGGTTTTAATCTCACTGCAGTCAACTGGTGTGTGTATGTTTGTTCACTTGGTTGACATTATAGAGTGCATTTTACACCACCATGTGGGACAGTGCTATTACCATCTTCTCCTCACCAGATACTGCTGATGTCATCCCTTATAAAGTGTTGTCTGACACTCTCAAAGTCAAACTTATGCTGTGTTACTTGCATTAACTACAGAGATCTCTAGTCAGTGTACTTAGATAGGTAGGGTTTCCTGTTCTCACTGCACTCAACTGGTGTACATGTGTTCATGTGGTTGACATTAGAGAGAGCATTTTACACCAGTATGTGGAATACTGCTATTACCATCTTCTCTTCACCAGGCACTGCTAATGTCATTACTTGTAAAGTGTTATCAGACACCCTCCAAGTCAAAGTTGTGCTGTGACATTTGCATTAACTCATTACAATCAAGTGTGCCTTCAGGTATTTCTGCAGTTACTTCCTACTGCACCTGTAAGCATCAAATACTGCATGCTCATATTTGCATTAATAATTCCAAAACCATACTACACACAAGGTATCAGAATACTTTATCTTGAAGCCTACAGCAAACACAGCTGTACTGATATTTGACCTCTGTCAATGAGTATTTGTAAGACCTGTGAGGTGATAACTTCATTTTTAAAGGCTCAAGTCACACCCACTGTGAGTTAAAGGTACACACTCAAAAGAGCTGTATGGTGTGTGTGTGTGTGTGTGTGTGTGTGTGTGTGTGTGTGTGTGTGTGTGTGTGTGTGTGTGTGTGTGTGTGTGTTTACTTGGTTGACATTAAAACATTCTACACCAGCATGTGGGACAATGCTATTGCCAACTCCTCCTCACCACACACTACTGATGTCGTCACTTATTAAAGTATTGTCTGACACTTTCCAAATGAGACTTGTGCTGTGATACTTGTGTTAAATATGGTGATCTCTAATCAGTGTAGTTAAATATGTAGGGGTTCTGTTGTCACTGCAGCTAACTGGTGTGTGTGTGTGTTTACTTGGTTGACATCAAAGAAAGAATTTTACACCAGCATATCAAACAATGCTATTACCATCATCTCCTCACCAGACACTGCCCATGCCATCACTTATAAAATATTATCTAACACTCTTAAAGTCAGTCTTGTGCTGTGGCACCTCTGTTAAATACAGATATCTCTAATCAGTGTACTTAAATAGGCAGAGGTTCTGTTCTCACTGCAGTTGACTGGTGTGGGTCTTTCTTCACTCGGTTGACATTAGAGAGAGCATTTTACACCAGCATGTGGGATACTGCTATTACCATCCTCCTCTCAACAGACTCTGCTGATATCATCAGCTATAGCTGTCTCTCAAGCATGTTCTGTTAATGTCACAGGCTTAGTTAAGATCCTTAGAGTAAGGGACTGTTTTGCCATTTGATTTGCAGATGTGCAGCATTTCCATCAGGGCAGGGTCAGGCAGTGGCCCGTAGGCCAGGCACAAGTCACCTCTCAGCAGCATATATGATACAGAATATAGTTACAGTGCTTTCAGTCTATCCACATGCATCATGGCATGGTTTGTAGGTCCTGTATTGTCTTGAGAAACACCTATGGTCTCTCCAGCTGCTGCAGGTGTCTGGTGAGGCACATGCAGAAGGAAGCATTGTATTCTATTAATGTCCTGCTGAGGGTCGCGTACATTGGTGTTATAACATCCTCAGACCTGGTTGTGATGCCCTTAATTATGAGGTGCATGACATAGATGGCTTTCATTACCACTGTGAAAACATGTTGGTCAAAGTTCAGATTGCTATCTATGTATATTTCCAGGTCTCGCACCACTGGGTTTGAGCTTAGGAAGAGTGTTGTCAATACTGTAATTAACTTGGAATTCCACTTTGTGAAAGGCAATAATATTGGCACCTTTTTGATTAGAGTTTTAGACCATGTGGTTTGGGTACCAATCATTTGTCTGTGTTAGCCCCTCCTGTATATGTTTACATCATTGGAGGACTCAAAAACAGCACGCAAGTTGCAATTATCAGAAAACCTGGCAATTCAAACACCATCTAATTTAGTCTGAACTCCTGAGAAATAGAGTCTGAACAGTAAAGGGCCCAGCACAGATCCTTGTTGTAGGCCACTGGTAACAGCTCTACTGACAGGTGTTGACTCACCAACTTGAACAGTATGTACTCTGTCTGTGAAGCAATTGGCTAACCACTTAGTGATATAAAGATTAATCTCCAGCTTGGAGAGTTTATCAATGACACCTGAGTGGGGAATATGTCACAATCCCTTGGCCAGATCAAGGTAGGTGGTATACACTATCTTAGCTTCATCCTGGGTTTTGGTGACTTTCTTGAAGAAGTCTGTTAGGTTTAATAAGCTGTTTAATAAATGTGATTTACCCTTAACAAAGACAAATTGGGTTGGATCTAGAGTTTGAAGGTCACCTATGTCCTTGTTGATAAGGTCCATGATGATTCTTTCCATGGCCTTGCAGATGAGACTGGTTAGACTTTTAGGTCTTCAGTTTCCAGGGTCAGTTTATGGCCCCCTTTGTGCAAGGGGATTACTGCTGCTGTTGTCCACTCTGATGAAACAAAGCCAGTTCTCAGGCTACAGTTAAAGAGAATGCTAATTGGATCCACTAGGTCATGTTTTAGATTGCTTATTAAGCAACCTGTGATGTTATCTGGTACCACTGAGGCAGTGTTTTTTTAGCTTTGGAGAGTACAGATATGACCAGATTTCTAGAGATACTAGGCAGAGGACTGGAGTCAGGTATGCTTTGAGGTATGGCCGGTCAGGACAGGGGCTTGAAGTTTGTGCCAAATCCATCAGCTAGCAGACTGGCAATATCCTCCGAAGCTTGTTGTTTACACTCCTATTGTGTGTTTGCCTCCAGCTGATGTTGTTATGTCAGAACGTTTGTTGCTTTGATGTTACCTAAAAAAGGCACTGTGGGGAAGGCAAGCACATTTGCTAGTAGCTGACAGCCTAAAGGACACAGGTGCAGACCATCTCTGGCAAAGCAGTGTGATTTGTCGTCCATATCATTACAGGCTGAGAGATATTGGATCCCTCTAGATTGACAACAGAAGTTAAGCCAATTGTTTAAGTCCATCATCTGTTGTTTATATTGTGACATCATCCCCGGTGAAGGTAGAATGCTGCTTTGGGCTAAGGTCATATCTGCCTGGGATACATAATGTAAGAGTTCAGTCATGTGTTTCTTCATAAAGTCCAGAGAGGTAGGTCTCAAGTAATTAATCTCAACATGAATTGCAACAGAGTCATAACAGTACTTGTTGTTGAGTGACATGGTATGATACACCTGTATGCATATTGTTGCCATATTAAGACATGTGTTTTGTAGTGGAACTGATCAACCATTGACACAGTTCACATTCCACCATCACAGTGACAACTGCAGTACGGCATAGGTGTGCAAGTGTCTACATACCATCATTAAATGTTCTGTGACACACAGCGATATAAATTCATATTGATTACAGGGTTATCTAAGTCTTGTCTCATGCACATGTTGTTAATCTGTGATATACACAACAGTGTATCACATGTTTTAATACAATTGCAACCTATTCTATGTGAAGTTGTATTGTTAAAAGCAAGGATTGTTGAGGGGCTGAGCAACACCATTGTGTGACTATTAGCATTTGTGCCAGTAAATTTTCTGCATGAGCTACAAATAACTGATCTGTAACGTGTCGTGGTATGGCATCAGGCTGCTCAAACACAGCTTGCCCATGAAGCACATATAGGCATATGTTGTGCAAATGATGTAAGTACATGACATTGTTATAGTTGTATGATTGTGTGCATGGTACAACTGTGTGGAATATGATGAATGACCACAGTTGTATGGGTAGATCTTTTCACAAATTATGTATTCCATTACAATTGAAATGTTAAGTGGATTACACAACTAAGCACAGATGTGCATGTGGATGCCACCAGACATACCCAACCTCAGTGAATAGATAATCCACTAGCTGACTGTTTGTCTCACATGTCACCCCCTCCCGTCACCACTATCAGCCAAAGTATACATGCAAACCTTACTCAGTTTCCGTTCTAAGGAGGACATCACATCTGTGTGCTTTGTGCAGCTAATAACACAGAATCAATGGGCCATGACAACATCATGGATGGTCTGTAGCATGATTCAGAACATGGATATACAGGACATCATTGGATTCATACTTCAACACAGCCTGCAGACAGCATATGTTCCCACAGAAGTGTGTATATCAACATGCATCCAACTGATTATGGGGGGCAGCACCTGATGCATGCATGTATAGACACATCCTGACTTTCCTCATCTGTGAGGTAGACCAACATGTCATCATGGACCTTTTCTAAATGTAAACGTCAACTGGTAATATCCCAGCTGTGTATGAAAGACATGTGTGGTTTATGCATGCCACATCCATGTCTGTTATATCTGTTAGATGTCCTCAAGAAGGTTGACAAGAGCATGCATGATGACGACACTATAATCCTCTAAGTCACACATATGCTTTCTCTTTAGTAACTTCCACCTCTGTAAAATCTTAGAATGTATAAATGTAACTACTGTTTGTGTATAAATGTAAATAAAAATGTAACTACTCTGTGTTTGACTAGAACTTAGTATAATGCAATGTAAGCAAATGGAGCTTTTCTTCCTGGGCCTCCGCTGAAAATGGGTATTACTCATTCAGACTTTCCCAGTAAACAAAAACAAACAAACAAATAAATAAATAAAGCTGCAGAACTTGACCAAGCCAAGACATTTGACACAAATCCACACCGAGGTATTACTGCAACACTGTCACAAGTGGCCATAGACACCTATATCACCTAGTGGGTAGACAACTTGATCACATACATGACATCAAAATATGTTGATGTGTGTGAAGTGACCTATATCTAAAGTCCAGTGATCAGGTCTGTACCTCAGGGCTGTGTGCTAGGCCCTTTCCTGTCCATTATTTAAGTCACAGACATCAAGAATGACATACACATCCTGTGTACAAACAGCTGTCAGGAGGACTGCAGATTGTAGGCAATCATTAAATGCAACTGTGATATTAGTATAATGCAGACAGTATCAATACACACAAAAGATTGCTGACACGGTCATGAAAACATATGAGAATGAGATGAAAAAATAATGGGGGGATCTGTTACATTATAAAGGCAAATGCACAATCCAATGATAATGTAGACAGCACACCCCTATCTGCACACCAAGTGGTATCTGACCTGTGTACTGAGGTAGATGGTTATGGGAATGTTCACCAGCATGTGCTCACAGTGGTGACTATTCCCTTGCATGTAACACAACTCCTGAGTATGTGCAGGGTATCCACATCAAAGGCCATTATACTTCCATAAGTCACAGCCTTCATCACACCAATAACTGTGTACAATGTACTCTTCTTCATTTACCTCCCTTCACATCTTCCAGGGATGCGTAACTCAAGTGTACCACATTTGCTACTGTGCGCTTCCATACATCTTATTGGCCATACCTAAGCATTCTTTTTGTTGCATAAACATTACTGCCTGACGGTGTGGAGCCCCTGTCAAGGTGTTATACCAGATGCATGTGTGATAACTGTTCCGGTGATCACTCAGTACACGCATAGCTGATTTACAACATTAGTGGCATGAGCTACATTTGTGACAGTGTGGATTGTGCCATGTATATGCCGTGCACACCTGTCAACTAGTCTGGATTGATCATAATCTCACATACAGGTATAGCAGTGTCCCTCCTAACACCTCCAGCAGATATTACAGTGTCAGGAAGGTGTGCTTGATTTCCCTCATAGATTGTTGGCATTTCATAATAGTTACACAAGTGTGTTTGTGCAGAAGCAGCTATGATGACTCACAGTCACATATGTTATGTTATGTCAGACATATGGGATTCCTGTTGGTATTATTCTGATATTGTCCGTGATTGTGTGTGCTTCTGTTTACTGTTATCCATGAGCCTGTAACTTTGTGTCCCATTTGTTGGAAACCTCTGCTTACATTACAGTCATATTCAGGCAACATTTTGCACAGCTTCACAATATGCACCTACCTCTGTAGTATATACCATCCCTGATAGATGTCCTCTCCATTGTTCATGTTACGATGCTTATATCATATAGAAATCTTCTACGCTGTCATGTCACCTTGTGTACATTCATTGTGCAGTCCCTACTGCATCATGTTGATATATGATTAGGCTTACAAATGTCTTCACTGGAATGCCCTTATCTGCTGTAAATTAACATGTTTAACCTGTCCTCATTCCCTGTGTTCATTCCTATACTTCATCTGTGTGTCCCTATTCAATACACACACTTCCCATGACTGTTTATTTTTAATGGCAGTCTATGTATCATTACGGATGATTTACACAGCTTTTGTTCAGTATGCCTAACATAAGTTTCCACAATAGTCTGCACTGTATGCATGCTCATATAATGTGTTGGAACTATATACATTGCTTTATTCACAATACTGATGATCTTTCTGGCATAGTGTGCAAACACACTGACCTAGTTTGCCCACAGGTAAACAGGTTTAATGTCTGCTGCTGCCCATGTTGCTTTACATGGTTTCCTGGCCATCAGCACTGTTGCTAGCCATGAAACCATGCTTGTTTATGTTAAATGCGGTGTGTGGCATGAATATGTAATTAGCGCTGCTGCTCACTGTACAAACATGTAAACTCCAGTTTTTGTGTCAGTATTTTCACTATTGATATTTATGTTATTCAGGCAATTGTTGTAGGTAGATATGTGTATATATATATATATATATATATATATATATATATATATATATATATATATATATATATATATATCTACTTCAGTAGATCGAACTTTTACAAGTTCGAACCACATATGGCCGAGACCATAGGTTCGAACTTGTAAAAGTTCGAACACTGAAGAAAAAAGAAATAAAACAATAAAAAACAAAACTAAACGTCTGTCACAGGGGGACTATTCTCCCCTGCCCCGCCCACACCCCCCTACTTAAATATACCAACTCCAAGATAGCACTACATTGTGGAAAAGGGAAATCTTTCCATTCTGCTCTGTACGGAGATCTCTATTCACTCAGATTGAACTTTTACAAGTTCGAACATATGGTCTCGGCCATATGAGGTTTGAACTTATAAAAGTTCGATCTACTGAAGGGAACCCACATATACACACATATATATATATATATACATATATATATATATATATACACATATATATATATATATATATATATATATATATATATATATATATATATATATATATGTATGTATAGATATATATATATATATATATATTATATATGGGTCTACTTTACTTACCAGAAAAAACACACCGCCAATATTCACTTCACTGTGACAAATACAACAACTAGAAGTCCAACATCCAGAACACCGACATTCTGATCCAAGGTAAGTAACCACTTGGCCATCCTGTTGAACTTTGCCCCTTACCCCTGCTATAGTGCAATCTCAGAGTTGGTATATTTAGTTGGGGGGGCACATGGTGGGTTTAGTTTTGTTTTTTTTTTTTTTTTTTGGGTTGGCCAAGCAGTTACTTAACTCAGGTCAGAATGTTTTCCAGATGTCAGTCTTCTGGTTTGTTGGTGTATTCGTCTTGGTGAAGTGAATGTTGGCGATGTGGTTTTTTGGGTAAGTGAAGTAGATCCATATATATATCAGCTAAATGCAGTATTCCATTGTGAAATGCAACATATACTTTATAACCAAGGATATTACATTGTCTACCCTTGCTAAACTCAAATTAACTTGGGAAAAGAGATAGCCTAGCAAATGTATTGTTTATATCAACATTACCAGATTCAAGGGGTACTGATGGAGTATTTTGTGGGCTTCGCTGAGGAAACTGAAACCATTTTCACCTGAAAGGATAGTGTTTGACTTGATCACCTTTTCAATTCCCATGTTCTTCAAAATTTCTTAAACTACATACTATGAGCCACCAGGTATGCTTCACATCCAAGAGAGACAGCCGATGTATGGCCATGATGTATGTCATGCATGAACTGTGACAAAGAGAAGTTATCAGTGGGACAATACATCAGCAAAAAAGTGAATAACATAGAAGGGTCCACAACTTATGGTGAGACATGGAACACACAGGTGGAAGATGTGAAAGCAGCTTGTTGAAGTGAAGGACCGTGATCATATTGTAATAGGGATGAAAATTACCCTCTTTGGTGCTGTGTACTTTATTCACTGGGATTTCCTGGGTTCACTGTACTAGGGTTATGTCCTTTCTGCTTTACTGGGTGAGTGCAGTAGTGTCTGCTAAGTAATGAGGTCAGAAACAGAAATGTTCTCTGCTGGTCACAATACTTAAGTAAAGTTTCCAGATGAAATGGCCATATATATCAATCACAAATGAACAAAAAAACATTTGTGAAATAGCTTAGTTTATAAAGGTAACAGTTAATTCAACTTAGTTAAAACTAGCTTATTGCTGCAAATTGTTCAGAAAAAGAACCCTCTATCTGTAACACTGTAATTTCCAGGATAAACCTTACTATATATTCAAGCTGATAACTACTTGGAAGTTATATATAATATTGCAAATGGGAGAAATGCTAATGTTTCTTGCACAGAGTATATGAATTTTCTACTCAAACAAAAACTTTACGTAGAAACTGTCAACTATGTAAATATTCTCTGTAATTATTTACTGCAAGTATTCTTTGTAACAGTTTTTAATCTCTTAATTATGCTATGCAAACATACTTGTAGAACATGTCACAGCATGGATATATTGTTTCTTACTGGGATGTGGTAAAAATATGTAAAGTTCCTCTGTAACTATTTGATGTAAATATTCTTTGCAGTGTCTTGTTAATCTGTTAACCATATTATGCAAACAATCTATCAATGTTTATTTTTGGTGTCTGTTTTGCTCACCGTTGTATCACCTGATGGCTCCCTACCCACTGCCCCATGCCCATTGCCAGGTCTACCGGCCACCTCCTACAAATATTTCTTGTAACACCTTGCTAATCTCTTAATTGCTTCATGCAAACAACCTTGCAGAACATGTCACAACACTGGTATACTCTGTCTCTCTGGGATGTGGTAAACTATGTAAATATCCTTAGTAACTATCTTATGTAAATGTTCTTTGTAACAATTTGTTAATGCCTTAACTGTATCATGCAAACAACCTGTGAAAGCTTTTTTCATTTCTTGACACTGCAAATGACCTATGACTCTTTTGTTTCACATGCTCATTATAAATTATCTACCATTAACTGTTTTAACCAAAGTTGACTTTTTATCTGTATTTGGAGATTTTCTTTCCAGACCTGCACTGAAAATGGGTTAAAAACCCCATTGGACTCTCCAGATCGACAAATGCAATAAATAAAATAAAATCAATAAAGCATAAAAGAGCACAGTATACAGCTTTGTTACTAGAACATTCAGTAATAATATACAGCTGCTTGATATTTTAATATATTTTACAGAAATATTAGTTCAGTTTTCCAGGAGGATGAAGGCATGGTTGTTTTGTAAACAGGTACAGCTGCATAATATATTATTGAAGGGTACATGAAAACATTTTGCTTGTAAGGTGACAGCACACTTTTGTTTACTAAAATCAACTGTGAGGTTGTTTCTATAAATGGGAATACTAAACCTCTTTGTAAAGTAATACTGCCTTTCATAATATATCTAGTTCATGAGACCTAAAATTAGTTATGCATTTCAAGAATTACGTAAGGCATTCTAGTTCAGTGTTTTGAAAATAAATATTTAAGGAAAAACTCAAATAATTTTCTTGTTTTGATTCCATACTATTTGCATTCAGAAGAGAGTATCTCCTAGCATGCTTTAACTTTAGTTGAGAGAGTCAGGGAAGGGATACCTAGAAGAAGGTTTAACATTTTTAATCAGATTCCATCACATACTTCAGCTATACATATAATATCCCTCAGTCTGAACCACTCATAAGCTATTCATTTTACCTTCAGATAAAGTAGCCTTTGATTTTATGACCTGACTGTAAAAAGACACAAGTGCTCCAAGGATCAGAATTAGTAGACAGAATCAGAATTGACGTTCCTCTTGTAGGTTCATAGGTAGGTACTAGGCTTTTTGCTCTATGGCCTATACAAGCCTAGCCAAAAAGGTACCCTGGCTTTCACCACCCAAGAAAATTATTTTCCTGTGTCCCTGTCAAGCAGACCCACAGAAGTGATCCCCGGGTGAATTTCCTATTTCCCATCCTATTTCCCATCCAATCATTAACATTTTTAGATTTTATGTTGTGCTAATTTTCTTGGTACCTTACCACCCTTTTATCTAACTTACATCTATATGATTCTGTTGCCATTCCTTGGTTATAAGTTACCATAATAATAATTGAAATAGTACTAGGCTGCCTTTTGGCATCATTCTATCACTTATAATGGCTGATAAGTGTTTCATTCCCTGACTGACAACTATACTCAAGTGCTGATTGTTGTTGTGTCTTTCGGCTTTTCCCAGTTAGGGGTCACCACAGTGGAACTCCTGTAAGCTAATGATTGGCAGTAGATTTGTACATGCCGAGTTGCCGGCCCTGACTGATACACTGTCAAAAACAACATTCTTCATTTTCTTGTTGATGGTATTTAATTTACTGTTAAACAATTTAAAGCTGTCAGCTCCATCAGGTGTGTGTGTGTGTGTGTGTGTGTGTGTGTGTGTGTGTGTGTGTGTGTGTGTGTGTGTGTGTGTGTGTGAGAGTGTGTGTGAGTGTGTGTGTGTCTGCGTTTATGTCTGTCAGAGTGCCTGGTGTGTGTGTGTGTGTGTGTGTGTGTGTGTGTGTGTGTGTGTGTGTGTGTGTGTGTGTGTGTGTGTGTATGTTCCACACAGTACTTCACTAAAAACAGATCTAACAGACACTGAATAGCCCCCAGAAACATTGTAATACAGAAGAGAATAACTATTCCTATACACAAATGTATAGATCTAATTTAGTAGCCCCACTAATTCCTTTATGTGAAGCCTAAACACTCCCCTTAGTGGTACATATCAACCCCAAGACTCTCTTTGCTTGTACAGGGTGCTTCATTGAATACAACTATGGTGTACTCTAAAAGTGGTTAAATCAATGTCATGCACTGTGTCAAAATTCTCTCTCAGGTTTCTCTAATGCATACTTTGACATTAGATGAGCTCTGCAAAATGTCTTTTTTTAAGCACACCTTTATTGAATTAGCACTTGTGACATAGGTAGATTTACATTTGTACAAAAGTAATCAAACTGTATTAACACATTAACAAGCATTATACTTCACATATATTGCTATATATCATGCAACCTAAGCAACATTACATACATTCTTCAATTCCTTCCCTCTTTTTAAACAAGAAATATGTTCATTAAACCATCACTTATGACATAAGCAATCATGCATTTTTATAAATACAAACAAGCCACACTGACACAATCTTAGTTGCAAGCATATTACATCACAAACCATACTGACATACTCCCAGTTCCAGACATTATACATCACTTATAATCTTCCCAATCATTTCAGTCAAACATCACATAGCTCATTTAAGTCCTCCCTTCTATTAAACCTCATTTCTCCCCGTATGTATTGTTCTTACAACTGCCATTTTTTCCTGTGTAGTTTGCTCCTACCCTTTTCCAAAGATCTCAGTTCCAGTTGTTTTAATCTCTGCTACTATAGCTCTGCTAAATGTATTGATAACAACTATATATCACAATCATTATGTGTGACTAAGTTCCTTTTGGAAGCATCATTTTCAAAACAGCAACCATTAGGATTGCTGGAAAAACAGTTAAATTGTTCTTTCAGAATCTAAACATAACCCCCAACTCCCTGTTACCCATAATTCCCTGTTATTAAGGGATGTGTTTAACCTTAGTGCTATTCTGAGATACACATAAGGACACCAATGCAGGGCCATCCACCAGATTCTAATGTACAAATGTGTAATCCTTCTTCTCTCTATAAAACTGCATGGCTGCTTGGGAGATGGTGACTCCAGCCCTGTCTCAAAAATGTCTTTACATGGCTGAATAACTGGAGGCATTGATAATGACTTAGGGTCCTCTGACCCTAGTAGACCAATAGATATCTTGTAGCAGCAGGCAATTCATTAAGCCCAACTAGCTTAAACAAAAAATTTCAAAATTAATTAAAAAACAGTCAAAATATTTGTTACAATCTTTGCGAAAATCACACCAAATTTCTTCAATATAAGTTAAAAACCACAAAAAAAACTAAAACACCAACTCTAAAATTCAAAAATACATTTAAAAAAATTACACCATACAAATTACACCAAAAAGCAAACTTAAATAAAAAAAATAAAAAAATATTAATATAAACATAAAAATGTATATAAAAAAAAATCAAAAAAAATATATATTATGAAAAAAAAATAAAAAAATATAAATAAAAATAATCAATATATATAAAAAATATAAGCAAAAATAAGAATGTTTATAAAGTAAAGAAATGCTTTCTGCATTTAAAAAAAATATATTATATAATCTTTACTGCCAAAATAAAGTTAGTATATAAATAAAGAAAAAACATAAATATAAAAACTTATATGCAAACATCTTATCCTTAACCAAATAATTCACATTTAATCACTGAACATTTTTAACAATTCTCATTTGAACTTTTGCTTTTCTTATCTTAGAAATGTTAGTCAGTGCAGTTCTTCCACCTCACAAAGTAATACTCAGAATTGTTTCTCCAGGAACCCCCTTAAAATCAAAAGGAACTACTTTCATCACAAAACTTATATTCAACTATTTTTATCACTTTCAATATAATATATTTTATTTTTTTCTCATTTTTTATATCATATTTTTTGGTTCATATATAAATCATTCTATTTTTTTTTTTTTTTTTTTAGAAATATTTTAAATTATATACAAGTACAATAATTAATATAATTCTAACATTACTTTTGACAATTAAATTATTTTCTTAATTAATTCACACAAAAAACACATAATAATCATGACTCCATATGCACAGAATGCAATATGGGCACACCGGCAACACACACCACACACAAACGCAACACCACCACCTCCTATCTGCCATCCTCACCTTCCATTTAACTCCACCCTATATCTATTATTTATCAATTCTTATCCACAAAAGTGATGGTTCTTAATGGAAAAAAACTAAAATAAGATTCCATTAAATATTAAGAATCTCCATTATACCCTAATTGCTTTCTACCATAATTCCATCATCACTCTCATTACATACTTTCATTACCCATCCTCATTATCTTTTACATCAACTACAACACTTTCACTATCTTCACTTTTCTTTTCATCCACACTTTTTTCTTCTTTTGCTTTTTTTTGTATTTTTTTTTCCTTTCCTTTTCTATCCATATTTGATTTTTTTTTTCTTTCCCTGATCACATTTTTTTAACAGATTTCAAATTCATTACATTTCATTTATTTATTTATTTAATTATTTATATATATTTATTTATTTATTTATATTTTTATTTATATATATATTTATATTTTTATATATTTTATTTATTAACATTTATTAACTAATTAGTTATTTATTGAATTTTGTTATTCCTGAAAAAGACCTGAGGAGAATTTATTTCAGTAATTAAAATTTAAACATAAGAAAAAAATCAAAAAAAAAAAAAAAAATAAAAAATAAGGAGTAAAAAAAAACATAGAGAAAGAAACAACAATAGAAATAGGTTAAATAGACAATATGAAAAATTAGCAGATAGATAAAATATACACACAAATACATATAATAATCACAAAATTTAACATTTTTAAAATAAATATAATCAATAAAAGATTTATGAACCTATAAATATGAATATCTGAAAGTGATGTTATATTCAACCAAACCCATGATATGTTTGTCTGTAAGGTATGATACCCATGAGTATTCTTCAGTGCCTGAATATTATTCCTAACTGCAGTGGAATATTATTCAATATTATATACTAGCCCTGGAACTTTAAAACTTAACCTAGAACTGTGAACTGCTAAAGAGTTTTTTTTTTCTTGTGCTTCTTTGTTCATTTTCATATGTTTACACTATTTTTTCACTTCTTTCTCTATGTTTCCTTCTCTCCTCTTTCTTTTTTTTTCCTCCCTTTTTTTTTTTTTCAAAGAGTAAAAAGAAAGAGTATTCCCTAAGCTCCCTAGATTCCTGCCTCCTGATCTGCCTCTGAGTGGGCTTGGGGCTTTCCAGCAGCGCGCAGCTACAAGCCCACCCACAAGTTGCACCTTTGATTGCATTTTTACAGAAAGTTATTTTTAAGTAGTGACTAACTATAGTTGTTTTGGGTGTACTGGGGTCATGTACCCCTTCTCTTACCCCCTTGTCCTCCACTCCCTAGACTCTTCTTTTTCCCAGCCCCTCCCCTCCTCTTCTCCCCTCCTGCCATCTGGGCAATGGAAACATAGAAACAATGAAACACACTTATAGCTTGTGGTTTTTGGTTTTTTTTTTTTTTCTGGATGACTGGACGAACCTACTCCACTTTCACACCACTCTCACTCACTCCCCCCCCCTACCTCCCATCCCCCCCACCTTCCCACTACTACTTTTTTTTTAACCCCACCACCCCACAACATCCATCATCCAATCAAAACCTTCCCTATTCTATCCCCTCCTCCTCTCACCTACACTCATTAAATGCATCACTCTCACCCAACCCCCTCCTAGTCCTAGGCTCAACCTTCCAATTACAAATCTTAACATATTAAACAACCTCCTTTTATCCATGCTCTCTTTACTGTTCCAAACCCTCCACACTCCACTAACCCTCTTAATATTTCTAATTCCTTTATACCATCCCAGCTCCTATTCCTCTAACCAACCCCCCTTTTTCTCTCCCATAGTCCAGTACATAACCTACATCATCACCCCACAAATACATACTTTTACTCCAGCTCCCCCTCTCTATTTCAGTCCAACCCACTCCATCACTTTAACTTTAAAATGATGCCAACCACAGCAAAGCCTCATATACCTAAACTAATATTACCCTGTCCAGAACACTTAAAACCTAAACCAAAACTCCCAGTACTATCGTTCAACATCCTCTTCCTAGCAGGGGTGATTCACCCTAACCCTGGACCTAACTCATCCACTCACAACAATACCCCACTCTCAAGCCATTCACCCCCACTTAAAATCCTTAAACTATTTACAATCAATACCCAGAGTCTCAATAACAAAATATCTCACTTTCAAGCATGGCTAAGCCACAACCAACCTGACCTTTCATCTCCAGGACATGGCTTAAACCACACATCTCTGACTCTGAAATCCCCCCCCCCCAGATTTCAAGCTTTCAGATATAACCACTTAAACAGAAAAGGTGGAGGTGTTACCTTAATCTACTTCAACCTTCTCACCATAATTCCTTTCCCAAATCCTATTCCTCAATTCACTAATGCAGAACTAGTAGCAGAATGATCATAAAAGCCTTTGTATCATAGCCCTTTATTTCCCACCCAGAAATAACACCTCAACCCTCAAAAAAATTCTCTTATGGGCCTCAACTGAAATTAACCTTGAGACTTACGTACTAGGTGATGTAAACATAGATTGGAACAAAATCAACAACTCCACACTTATCCTATCTATCAATCTCTTCAACTTTACCCAAGTAACCACCTCTATTACCAGATCCAATAAAATAAATCCCCCAGGATCCACTCTTGTCTGGATCCAAGTCACCCATCCAAATAAAATCACTAACTCTGGCACCATCCCCGACTCCATTAGCGACTACCTCTCAGCCTTCATCCACCAAGCAACCTCCTCCCCCCTTCATCAGTATCAATACATACACACTCGTAAGCTCAGTAACTTTGACCCAAGTACTTTCTCAAATTCCCTCAAACAAATAAACTGGAATGTTCTAAAAACTCTCCCACTAGACAATGCCATCAAGTTTTTTAACTCCACCTTCCTAAATGCTCTAAACTCCCTAGCGCCATCAAGAACAAAAATAATAAAAAAATAATACCACCCCATGGCTAACTAAAGACACCAAACAAATTATGTGTCAAAGAGACAAATCCTGGAAATTTCACCAAAAATACAAACTCCCTGAAACCCGTCTTCAATATACACAGCTCCGTAACCTTGCAAAAAAGCAAATTATCAGAGACAAAAAATCCTACTACATTAAACTCCACTCCAACCACACTAAAAACCCCAGACAATTCTGGAACTCAATAAACTCACTTCTCAACCCAGGCACCAAAAACAATCCCTGCCCTGACTCCAGCAAATCTGATCTAGAAATAGCCTCTCTATTCAACTCTTTCTTTATCAACTCAATATCAGAGCTAAGCAAGACTTTCCCAAACAATAACCCCTCCCCTCTGCATTTTCCCTCATCTATGTCATCCCTCTAACCCACTGACCCTAACTCTCCTCCCATGTTTGAGCTCAAACCCAGCTCCACCAACTATATAAAAAGACTTCTCTCCAAACTGAAACCCTTTAGTGAACAAACCAATGTAGACCACCACAATCCTTCGATAAAACACTAATTTAATATGACAAGGCAAAATTCAGTCAGTTTTCTCAATTTGTTTTCTTTGCTGCTGCTTTTGTATTTGGGGAACTGACACACAATGGAACATTCAGTGGTCTACATTGGTTTGTTCGCTAAAAATTTTTTGTACTCTGTGGACCTTCAGTCAGTTTTCTCAATTTTTCTTTGCTCCAAACTGAAACCCTGCTTCAATGCCCCTGAAACATTCCCTCATTCTTTCTCAAGTCTGCTGCTAATAGGATGACACTCCCCATTAGCATTTTAATCAATAGATCCAGACAGGAATCCCACATCCCCAAACTCTGGCATACAGCCTTTATTTTACCTCTCCATAAAGAGGCAAAAACACTAATATCTCAAACTTCTGCCCCATAGCTATCCTCTCCCCAATCTCCAAGATCCTAGCAAAAGGTATCCACCTCCAACTTATGCCTTTCCTAACTCAAAACCAATTTCTTACTCCAACCCAACATGGTTTCCGACCTGGGCATAGCACTATAATAGCTCTTCTCTCTTTCTTAGATACAGTCAATCAAGCCCATGATTCTGGGAAAATAATATCAACAGTTGTGTTAGATCTCTCTAAAGCATTTGATACTGTTTTCCATACCCATCTTCTGAGCCATCTTTCAAACCTAAATCTCTCCCAAAACACCTTATCCTGGTTCTCAGGTTACTTGTCTGACAGATCTCAGGCTGTGAAATGGAGAAAAGGCACCTCATCTTTTCTACTCATCCCTACCGGTGTACCCCAGGGATCCATTCTCAGTCCAATGCTGTTCAGTATCTTTATCAATAATTTTCACTCTGCTATCTCCAATGCCAAAGTCATACAATATGCAGATGACTCAACTTAGTCTGCTCTAACCTCTCCAAAATTCTAACTAAGACCCATACTGCCTTCTCAACCACCGAGACCTGGATGCTCCAAAACCACCTTTCTCTAAATGCTAACAAATCCAAAATATTATTATTCACACCCTCAAAATCCTTCCCTTATGATAAAAGATCCTTTCAAGTCCTAAGCCAAAGCAACTCTCCTATTGAAGTCATTCCCTTCACTAAATTACTCGGCGTAACTATAGATGAACACCTAAAGCTCGATACCCACATACAGCAAAATATTAAAAAAAAAATACATCAAAAACTTGGCATGCTATACAAAAACAATCACTTCCTCTCTCCTTCTACTAGAAAAACACTCACCTCTACTTATTCCTTCCCTCCCTAATGTACGGTGCTCCCTTACTAACCAACCTATCTTCCTCCATCTCTTCCAAACTTGAAAATTGTTACAACAAAATTTCCAAATTTTTCACCAAAGCCAAATATTCCTCTCATCATTGTATTTCCCTCCATTCTCTAAATTGGTTAGAACTCCCTAACTATCTGGACTACCTCCAACTTACTACAGCTCACAGGCTAATAACCCAGACCACCAAATGCCCCACACTCACTAACATCTTACCCCCATACATCCCAAATAGAACTCTCAGATCTGAACACCAAAACTTAACTACTGTCCACAAACCTAAGTGACCCACTGGACAACTTCGCCTCCTTTTTCCTTAGCCAAAAAATGGCATTCCCTCCCCTCCTCCCTAAGGACATTGCAGAACACTGACAACTTTAAAACTCAGCTTCACTCTTACCTCTCTTCTAAATGGAAATGTAACTGTATTCTCCCAACCTAGCTCTCTTACCTCCTGTGCATCTAGGCTTCTTATAAGCATTGCTCATTCTCAATAACTGCTAATCCCCATGATACTTTGTTCTATGTAAATATTGTAAAGAATTTTTCTCTTTCACTTTGAAATGTATTTGTATTTGAAATTCACAAGATATTTTGTTCTATGTAATTATTGTACATAATTTTTCCCACTTTGATATGTATTTGTATTTGTAACAGTTTTTTACTATACATTTCTGTATCTTTAACTGCACTTTGTACTATGGAGCTTTTCTCCCTGGTCTTCTGCTGATAATGGGCTCCCTGGGCCCAGTGGACTTCCCCGGTCATCAAACTGGAAACAAATAAATAAAATACATAAATATATATATATATATATATATATATATATATATATATATATATATAAATGTGTGTTATAGAAGTGACAGGAGATGAAGGTATAAAGGTATATGAGGCAAGTACAAAGACATAAAGAATAGACTAGGGAAAAAGAGTTAAAAGTTGAGAAGAGAAATGGCTAGATCAAGTGGGGGTTAGACAAAGGCAGGACCATGTACACTGAAGAAAAATGTTAAGTTCTTATTTGAACAGGAGTTTTTGATGAATGCTTCTTATGTTTTGAGGGAGTGAGTTCCAAGCATGCGCAACAGAGTATTTGTAGAGGGACATGCCTATATTTTTACTGGGTTTATATATGTCAAGGAGGTGTTTGCTGGAAGTACGAAGGTGACAGTAGGGGTTGTAGTAGGAGACTAGGTTGGAGATGGAAGGAGAGGATGAGGGGTCATTCATGATAGAGTGTGTAATGTGAAGTTGGGGTAGAAGTATTTGTTTAGAGAATTCTGGCCATTGGAGTGATTTAAGGGTGGGACAGTGGTGGGATTTATAAGGTGAGATTAGGGCAAACCTGGCTATTTTGTGATACATTGCTCTAGTTTAGTGATAAGTGAAGATTGAACATTAGTAAGGATGGGGAAGCATAGAGAAGGCAGGGTAAAAGAAGGGACTGAGTGAGGAAAGGTTTGGAAGAAGGTGAGAAATTTCTGGTTGCAATAGAGAAGTCTGTTTCTGGTGAGTCTTTTTTTATACATTGCTGGACATGAGTATACATTTTAATTCATCATCAATAATTACTCCAAGTAGTTTGGTATGGGGTTCAGGTTTGATAATGGTGTTATTAAGAGAGATGATAGAGAAAGACGGTTTGTGCTGGGCAAATGTTGTAGGGAAGAAGAGGAGTTTAGTTTTTTTTTTCTTTGGATTTAGTATTAATTGGTTATCAGAGAGCCAGGTTTTGACAGAGGTAAAGGTTTTAGTGAGAGCTAGGAGTTTAGGGATGTTGTGGGCAGTGTTGGTAAGGGTAGAGTCATTGGCATATTTTAGAAGTGTAGAGAGGTTAGTAGCAGAGTGAAGCTTGTTAGTGAATATCTTGAACAGAAGGGGGCCTAGAATTGATCCCTGGGGAACTCCAGTATTTACAGGGAGGAATAGAGAGAGGACAGTTTGCCAGCGGATAGATTGCTGCCTGCTGGAGAGGTAGCTGGAGAACCATTTGATGGATGAGGAAGAGAGATGTAGATCAGAAACTTTAGTGAGGAGTTTAGAGTGAGAGACAGTATCAAAGGCCTTTGAAAGATCGAGGAATAAACAAGAGACGAGCAAGTTATTGTCACTAGCATCAGTTATTGTTTGAGTAAATGAGAGTAATGCAGTGGCTGCACTATAGTGGGATCTAAAGCCATGTTGGGTAGGAGTATGGAGATTGTTGTCAAAAAGGTGATTAACTGAGCATGGATGCATTTTTCTAAAATTTTAGAAAGAGGCGACAGGATAGCAATGGGTCTAAAATTAGAGGGATCAGTAGAGTTGTTGCTTTTGTGAAGACGGATTGCATAAAAGGATTTCCAGATACCTGAGACATGGGTCTCAGAGATGGAATGATTACTAACTGTAGTGGCAGGGTAGAAAATGGATTGTGTGACTATTTTTAGGAAGTGGGAGGGTAGTTGGTCAGCAGAGGGAGAGAAAGGCTTAAGTTTATTTAGAAGAGATTTAATAGTGGTAATTGGGACTGGATGGAAAGAAACTGTATTGGGAAGAGTTTTGTTAAGAGGTGATAGAGGGGTTGCGTGAGATGTACTATTTTGTGTGAGCTTTTGGACTGTTTCTATGAAATAGTTGTTGAAGGGAGTGGGAGTTTCAGTGGCAGTGTTGTGTGGAAAGGGATTGGGGTAGTGGGTTTACGTAGGTGGAGTAGGTTGTTGATGAAGGTCCAGGAATTTTGGGGGGATTTTTGTGAGGGTTGCAGTGGTTAAAGGAAAAGTAAACTCTCTTATCTTTGATGAATAGTTTTTGGTCTGGTTTCTGAGCTCTTTGTATGTCTGAAGTAAGGGAGGGGATTTATTTTTAACCCAGGATTTCCAGGTGCTTTCTCTTTTGTGCATGATCAGTCAGGTTTGTTTTGTAAGCCGGAGGCATAGTTGGATTTAATTCTGATTTTTCTAGAAGGGGCAATAGAATTAAGAGTGTCAAGAAAATCTTATTGAAGGAATTTACAGCCTCATTGCGAGGGAGGTGGTATAGGAAGGACCAATTGATGCCTGATAGTTTAGAGTTCAAAGTGTCTGCGTCAAAGTGGGTGATGTCCTGGCATATTCTGTAAGTATGGTCTTTGGGAAAATGTTGCGTTAATCTATGAATAAAGGTTGGGGAGTGATCATGTAAAGAGTTTGGAAGTATGCCAGGGTTATGGTAATGGTTGGGAGCTGAGGGAAAGAATCTAGTCAAAGGGGATCCAGAAGGGAGTTTTTGTTACTTCTAGTGGGGGTAGAAATGTGTTGGTGAAATCCATTGAGGCTGAGACTATGGGTAGTGGATGAGGGGAGCAGTTTAGACCAGTCTATGCTAATGTCTCCAAGTATGATGGTTTCATAGGGGACATGTTGAGTGAGCCAGGAGAGAAAGTTCTCTAGGATTGGAATATTATTGCCGGGGGAATGTTTATAGAGACTATGACAATTTTTTGTGTGAGTTTAGGTGACAGTGAATGATAAGGATTTCTGCAGGTGAGAAAGATGGAACAGAGATGGAGAGAGGGGACAGGTTTAGTAGTTGAGTAGATGATACCCACCCCCTCCTAGCTTATTGGTTCTGTCTGGGTGAAATATATTGTAACCTAGAAGTAAGATTTCTGAGTTGAGGATGTGTGGCTTAAGTCAGGTTTCTGATAGAGTTAGGATGTGGGGAGATGTATTAGAAATCCAAGAGTGCAGTTCTGTTATTTTATTTATAATGCTCTGAATATTTAGTGAGAAGATTTTTAGTGATTTGGGTGGGGTAGTGTTGTTAGGAGGGATAGGTGGGGGAGAGGTTAGTGTTGAGGTATTGTGCAAGCAAGGGGTGGGAGGTCCTGGGTTGGGGTTGATGGTCCCCATCCAAGAGAAGTGTGTCAAAGACCATGAGAATATAGAAGCATAGGTGCAGAGTAGGATAACTAGGTTTCTGACTAGTGGGGAGAGATGAGCTAGAAAAAATGGTAATTTTGAAGAGGTCAGATGGTGAGATGGGGAAAAGTGATGATGAGACTAAATATGGGTGACAGAGTGGGTGTTGAGAGTATGAGGTAGGGTGGGAGAGAGGGGTTAAAGACAAAGTGAAGTATGCTAGAAGGTTGTTAGTGAGAGGAAGAAGAGAAAGGAGACAGAGAGATAGAGGTGCCACATGATAGGAGTTAGAGTAGATAGAGGCAATGAGTAGTAAATATGGTTAATATGTAGGGGTATATGGTATGAGAGTGGGAGGGGATGGTTCAAAATGAGAGTAGGATTATGTGGTAGGGAATGGATGGGACTAGGAAGGGGAAAGGGTAGGTAATGAGAATATAGGGAGGAGAGTGTAGAAGGAGTGGTTGTCAAGGAGAAAAAGTGTTAATTAATTACAGTGGCTGATTGGTTGGAGGAAAAGGAAGGGGTGTGGTGTAGTGAGTATAAATGTAATGAAATAGGGGGTGGGTGGAAATGGGGGTAAGGAAGCAGAATGAGCCTGAACATAGCGAGGGTGAATGGAACAGGTAAGCTCAGCTGGAATAGGCACATGAATCAAGAAAAAAACAATCAAGTAGGCTGAAATGATGGTAGTTTGCAGGTAAGTTATACACTGCCTTACTAGTATCACAGGTTTTGGAGGAAGAATATATATGTTAGAAAAGGCAGACACTTTTAGTCGTAAGCTTATATTAGCTTCCTTTTGCATGAGATAATAGCTTTTACTAAACTGAGATACATTAGAAGTGCTGAGGGTATCTTAAGGGAGCATTTATCTTAGGAAAACAAGAGAATGGGGCAACTATGAACCAGGACTTGGAGAAAGCTGTGAGATGAGAAAAACAATCAACCAGCTAGCCCAGGTCAGTACCTAAAGACATCTGTTTATCTATGTGAACTCAAAAGCAGATTTAGTAGAACATCAGGGAAGTAGAATATGAAATAAATGTAAAGTTTTAGGAAACTGTATATATTTGTTACAATAAACGAAAAAATAAAATATAAGAATATAAAACAAATGTAATATATAAGAATAATAAAATATAAGAATATAAAATAAATGCAAAGCTTTGAAAAACTTTATATATTTGTTACAATAAATGGGAGGAAAAGTGGGTGGAAGGGGTTCAGCCTACAAGGAATGCACCTGTGTACATGCCACAGTTCCTCCTTGGCATCACGCTATGCATATTAATCATGGTGCACTGCTGAGGGAGAGCATAGTAACAGGGATATTGAATCAGTGTAGGCAGAAGTGTAGAGGCAGGTCAGATGTTATATACATGATGAGGCTCCCTGTGATGTTCCGCGCTACTGGTGACGTGCTGTGTATTAATAGTTTGTGTATTAAATGTATTAAGTGTTATGATTTTTTGTTTTTTAATTTTTTAATAGCTGCTTGCACTGCATGGTGCAGAGGGCAGCAATGCCAAGCTGCACATAGACAGCTGACACCTGCCAGACATCTAAAAATAGAAGCCAGATCTAATTAGTTATGATGTTTTTTTTTTGTTTGTTTTTTTTTAATTTTTTTTTATGTCTGTTTGTGCTGTGTGGAGCACAGCAATGCCAAGCCACACTTACACAAAGACAGCAGACTCCTGCCAGACATTTAAAAATAGAAACTGGATGTAATTAATTATTTATTTCTGCTTTTGTTCATGTCTGTTTAAGCTCATTTGCGTGATGCACTGCAATTGCTTAGTAGTGTATGTGAAGGTATACTACTTTATATACTATCTAAGTAGCTAAATGGGTAGAGTGACAATCTAAAGTTTCATATGTCCTGGGTTCAAGTCCCTAGCACACATATCATTTGTTGAATGCAAAGTAAAATGTCTTGTAAATTAAAATCAATATTTTTACATTTTGGAGAGCTCAGCAGTGCTAAGCACTGTTTAAACATGGCTAACAAATGGCTAATATTGTTTGTGCATTGCTAAGCTTCACTAATACTATGGTTGTGCATGTTTTCATGATGCTCAGCTTCACTTAGCTGGTTTATGTGATGCTAAGCACAGTGACACTTTTTGAATGTTACTAAATGACATGTAAGGGTGGGAAAACAGCCTATATTAAGGCTAATAGGAGGGAATTCTGCACTATTTGTTGTAGTCTACATATCTGCTGATATGCCAAGGGGTGTTGGAGAGGGTGCACACTTTCAGGCACAGAGATGGAGTGTCCAGGAGATCTGAATTTTTGGTTGGGCTCCTCATATGCAATTATGAACCTAGGCTGATTCAGGATGGTTACCAGGGCTTAGTGTGTAAGGCTGAGGCCTGGGATCAGTTGGCCAGGGATCTTACCAGTGCTACTGGTGTCCCCTACTCTAGTGAACAGTGTCATCACCACTATGACAACCTGAAGCAGAGAAAGAAGGGGACATTGGACACCTGGGTCCAAGAGGCTAGGGCTAGCCATACCCCACAAAAAAGTAAGTATTTTGTCCACTGTTTTACCAAAATGCAAGTTAAATGTGTGCAAATCTGGTATGCATAATGATGAGCTTTTCCCATAACAGCTGCAGCTGAGAGGACTTGCAATATTCAGTCCCATGCCAGGTGCCTGGCCAGGTTACACCGTGAGTGTGGTAAGTACAGATATATTATGCTACCTGTAGTGCAATAAGCAATAAAGAATAAAATAAATGTACTGTAATAAAGAATACACAATAAAAACTGTAGTGCAATAAATAGGCAATTAGAAACGTAGTGGAATAAATCAGCAATTAGACCTGTAGTGCAATAAATGAGCAACTGTACTGCAATAAACAAGCAAAGATACCAATAACAGTAAGCAAAAAAGGTTTAAATCAGGATTGTCATTTCATAACATAATTGCACTAGAGCTGCATGCATTGCATGTCTATGGCAAGGTTGCTGCAGTCAAGTGTACAACTATAATGGCTGTAGAATGCAAATCTAATGGTATAAAAAATGTATTGGTCAACTCATACTATGGTTCAAGGCTGTCTCCAGGCCAATTTTAGTCATATAATGCTCTCATTTGCTTCCACTCCAGGAGCAGAAGGTATATGGCTGAGGTAGCCCACTTTATGAGCAGATAGTGTGTGTGTAGATGTCACAAAGAATTATCAGCAATACCAATAAAGTGTTATGGTGGTGGTGCTGTGGTAGCGTTGTCACCTCACAGTCAGACGCTGTCCAGTTCGATTCTCAGCTAGAGCGTCTTCTGTGTGGAGACATGCGTGAATGGGCGTACCTTCGTTGAAGGTTGTGCATCAGGGCTGGTAACTCGGCATGTAAAAATCAACTACCAATCATTAGTGGACCGGAGTTCCGCTGTGGCGAACCCTAACCAGGAAAAGCCGAAAGACACAACAACCAATAAAGTGTTAAGCAGTATTGCAGGTTCCTAATTAAATCTGTCTTAATATTTGCAATATGGCTGTAGTCATTGCATATATGTTCTAAGTTGCTGCAGTCAATTGTTACATTATTTACAGATGTCCCCTGCAGTCACAGCTATTGGGTTCTACTCCCATGCTTGCCAACTAAGGCATGATGCCTGTCTAGTTTACTTAATGTACACAAGCATAACTGTCACAATTTTTTGTAATGTAATTACAACTGCCTAATCTGTTTGTTCTATGATTATCACATAAATGATTGCCTGAAATCCTAATTTTCAAATCCATTTACATAAAACCTTGGTAGTTATGCATGTCCACATTATGTAAAACAGTTGTGTGTAATTGAGTACCTGTATTTGTTACTGTTTGGCCCATACTGGCCCATGCTAATAGGTTGAGAGGTATGTATGTGCTGCATCAGCTATAGAAGAGCTATAGTCATTGCACTCACAAGTGACACTGCACACCTGTAGAAGATTGTAGTCATACTCTATGTAGTAATAGTACTGGCGAGGTAACTGATGGTATGTTTTTCTCTCTCCCCACCCCTTATTCTCTTTAATTTATTATTATGATTTAGTATTAACATAGTTTGTTACACTAACTGATTTACTAGCCTTATGGTTTAATTCATACTGGTTCTCTGTCAACATACTTACTGTTACGTTACTTAATGCTGTGTTACACATAATATATCTTAATGTGTTTTTGGATTAATAAATATGTTCCATTCTGTTAATACTAACATTATTTTGATTAAGACTAACTTTAATTTATTATTATAACTACTTTACTACAGTGCATCAAGGTCAGCCAGTTCCTTGTGATCTGCCTATATTTCCTCCTCTGTCCATGGCACCAGATCCCAGCACATCAGGAACCCAGTCTGGTGGTGCCCCCAATGCTGCCCCTGCACTACCTGCTGTGTTGCACAGTACCACTCTACAGGACAGGACAGGCTCCCCTCTGGGAGTGGTGGTAGAGGGGGAGTTGCCAACCATGATGAACTGCCAGGTTTGGTGCACAGGATCTTCTAACATGGGTTTAAATGATGCTTGCATCAGATGGAGCATGCTACACTCCCTGGTGGGGAAGGCTTGTCACGGAGCCCAGCCATCCACCACTGCCACCATCGGGGCAGTGATGGACAGAGTCAATAGCTGACAGTCCCATGGGTGGGGATGTGAGTCATGCTGCTACCTTGTAGAGGCACATTCAACTGAGATTCCACAACACACTTCCCATCCAAGGTGCTTACCCCGCTCTTGTGTCACACATCACCCCTGTCTGCTGTCTTGTCTGTCAGCAAAAGGTTCCTCACCTACCTAACTTACCTCCCCAACATGTACCTATGTCCCTTGCCTAATATTCCACTCTCCCCTTAAAAAAATGAGCACCTGTCCCCAAAAAATATTTTCCCATACATAGCTCTCCATTTTGCACACATGTCAAATGGACACACATAATTTGGTCCAATTGGCTTAACAAAGCAATTATGTTATCCTCACCCCTCTCTCTGGGGGTTAGAGTCCAAAGTCATCTACAAATTTGGTCAAAATGCACAGTTGTTGCTGTACAAGAAAATGATAGCTATGGTTCTTTCCTATACCCTTCCTTCACATACCTACCTGCCTTTCACTATGCTTTTACCTCTGTTTGCACACCATTTCACCACTTTTCTATCTCCCATTTTTCTTTATTTTATATATTTTTAGAGAGACGTGCTTCGCTAAGCTCGGCTAAATGGAGCTATATTGATATATGTGTTTTAAATAATAAACATGTACAAAATAAACACCTGTCCCCTACTTCAAACCCAAGACCATCGCACTTGTAGGGTGCTGAATTACCTTGCCACAGCAACAGCTGTCAATTAAAACAGGTGGTATAAGCAAAACATAGTAATTGCAGGTTACAGTCATTAACTGTGTTTCAGCAGAGCTGCACATCATGCCACTTTGCACAAACTTACTTAAAGAGTACTGCAAAAATTGTGATTGCACCTTGGAGTCTGGTGCAAAAGTACACCACTAGAAAGCTAAATGCACAAGAATGGATGTAATAAAGGTCTCTAATAACAAGTAAATGTCCCCTTTTATCAGTAACATTTACAAGTACACCTTCTCCTTCTTCTTCTTTCAGCTTTTCCCAGTTAGGGGTCACCACAGTGGATCACCTGTCCGCTCATAATTGACAGTGTAGTTTTATGGTGTTGAGTTGCCAGCCCAGTGCCCAACCTCCCACTCAAAGCACACACATGCACGCACTCATGCCTAGGGACAATTTGGAGTGTCCAATCCACCTACATCATTTCTTTGGAATGTGGGAGGAAACCAGAGCACCCAGAGGAAACCCATGTGACCACAGGGAGGACATGCAGACTCCACACAGAAGGCACCCCTGCTGAGGATCGAACCGGAGGACATCTTGCTGTGAGGTGGCAATGTTAACTGCTGTACCACCATGGCCACTCCATTTATGAGTACAGTACACCTGCTAAGGCATTATTGGCAAAATACATGTACAACAGGGACCTTGCTGCAGAAATACATCCATATAAAGATGTGCACATAATGATGGCTGTAAAAAATGTATGCCACAGCCTGTATGTGTGTGTACTTATATCTTGCAAATACACCTGCTGCAGCAGTAACTCAATAGCTCAGTCTGTTAAATGCCTTGCAAACAGTACATTTTGTCACACACAGTCCTGGGTTCAAATCCAGTGATGTGTAGCATTTAAATAACATTATTGTGAAGCCACCAATTAATCACTCAGTCACACACTCTAGCCACACAATGCATTAGAAGTGAAATATCTGCTTGTCACTGATGGAAGTCACATGCCTACAGATAAGAACACACTTCACATATCCCTATAGCAAAACTATAAGTGCATAAAGTGTCACATCATGCATTAATATGCATTCACAGAAGATTTTAACTCGAGTAATGCAAATAAGGCCCACTACTATCAGAGTGCAGTACATAATCCTTTCAAGCTCACAGTGCAGATTAGCACAGCTGCACAACTAGCATACACATATGAAGCGTCTGCTTGTAACAAGGACTGCCAGCATACATGCTCCAAATGAGTAACAGACTGCAACATGTTGCCTGACAGTTGTCCAAATGGTGGACATAATGTTATATTTATCCCCTATGTTGCTCAAGGACACAACAAACATGTAGCCTAGTACTCTGTTAATGATACCATTGTATAACATACTTACCTTAAACACATGCCTTAACTGGAGTGGAATGGCTATCCTCACTCTGGCTCCGATGCTACTACAAGGCTGCCACAGCTGCCACAGTTACTCCTACAGCTTGTTTTCCTCCAAAGTGTTCACACTCTCTGCCTATGTCTATTACCTGCAGCAGCAGCTGCAGCCTGTACCACACACATCTCTATGTAACAGTAGTTTCTACAGACCTACCCTCTGCAATGACGTAGTCTCCTCACCCCAGTAATGTCCAGCAAAACATGTCAGAAATGGCTTGTAATCTACATGGCGGGCTTATACCTTGTACAGTAGTTACATATCATTGGCTGATGATGGTACAAATCAGCTGTGTTGCCTGTAATTAGAATTTCAGAACCACAAATTGGTTAAGAGGCAATCACCTGCTAATAAGAAGCATGTTGAAAGGAAAACATGCTGACTGTAGGGAATCATTCTGTATGATACTTCCTGCAAACAGAACACACATTTGCAAAAACTTAAATATCACCATATATCAACAGAGGAGTTTTGCACTCCAGCAGGTATGTAACCTTTTTGTTTACAACAGGATACAGATGTGCAAATATACTTACAGGGAATAGGGGTTGCCACATTAAGTCTTCTTTAGAAATGTGATAAAGACATGTCATTGATATCCAGATTTTTTACATCTACAGAGGACGCACAATACATCAAGGGTGGAATGCTTTTTGCCAATGTAGCACACTGGTCTCTAGGGACTGTCCCTTTATAGTGGTTGCATTAGCACACTGCTATTTGTTTGGCACTGTTGTTTTGACAAATTATCAGGGGGGGATCCCCTAGGGGAAATACTACAATAGACTCCAGTGTTGGGTGTATGATCATACAGCAGTATCTGTCATGGCACACATAGGAATAGCTATCACTAGTATCTTAGTTGCATCCACACAATTAGTATGTTTGCACACTATGGAATATGACATGTGTGATCAAGCAGAGGATACTGCCAGACATTCTGTTCTTGCTGTATCTCTACATAGTGTACTTCCAAGTATGTGATCCTGACATGTTTTCTCATTCTGTTGTCTTTCAGGATACATGTACCCAAAATGCCATGCACCTTTCACTGATGTAGAGAATGAGATTATACGTGAAGGTCTCCAGCAATACCATGAACTCCTACTGTCCAGGAGAAAGCAAAACAGGGAACAGGGCAGCATTGTGGGGCTCACCTTTGTCTGTGACATGAATGCTACAGATCATCAGAGCAGGACATATGAGCAGGTTCAACACTGTGCAACAGACATGATCAGTGCTGCACATAGAAGAGCAGCAAATGTAGCCAGGGATTGTGGTGTCACCACTGGAGGGACTGCAGCAGAAAACCCACTCTTAGCTACTGAGTAATTCTTGGTGAACCTAGGCACACATGACAGGTCCCAGGCATCCATTACACTGGGCATCATGGATGTGGGTGCTACAGTTTCTATGGCAGAGAAGCATGCAGGTAAACTTAGTTTAGCTACTGTAAATGAGAGATATAGGGATTTATTACCTTGTTCTGGTGCAACATGTGGTGGTACTGACATTACCCTCCCTCTATTTTTCACAGGTTCATCAGGTAACATACAAGGCCATGGTCCTGCTCCTGGTAAGCATGACACTGTTTTGTTATAGATGTAGGTTTACAGAACTGCAGTCCCTAAAGTATCATCCCAGTCCTGCTGCCTGGAGTGCTGTACTGTTGACAGGATTGCTAACTGCCCAGATATTTTATGACTGTATAAGTTACAGTTATACATGTGCCTTGTAGGTGTCACCACACTGATAGAGGCAACAATATTGTCAGGACATTGTAGATTGCCATATGTGTCAACTGTGCAGTCTTCACAAATGTAAACTGTACTTCATTTTTGCTAATGAGATTGTTGTGTAAAGAGCTTTTATTTACAAGTAACTACAACTGTTTGTGCGAATAGTAATGTCCTCTTGTCCTACCATATAAAGTTAGGGTTTCAACAGGTCTGTAATAGAGCAAACAGTGCATAGAGCTGCACATTAATTGTAAAACAGCACTACTGAGCATAATAATGTAGGTATTAATGTACTGCTTTTTCCTCTCTTATCAGAGGTGACCGGGGGGGGGTCTCTATCCCCTACACAACCTGATGTTAGTGTCTCTTCAGACTCTGATAATGATAGTGGCCACAGTGAAGCACAGGTTGGGATTTACAGGTCTAAATATGTCCCAGTGGTTGATATCACTCTTATGCCCTCATTGGCACTGTACACAGTCAGCATGCCTACACATACCCAGTCTCCAGAGGCCACAGAAATTGGACAGTCAGAGGGTGGGGACATTGAACAGGAAAGTGTGGCAACTGTGGCTACAGTGAGTGTAGACACTGGCCAGAGCCAGACAGCTAGCAAAATGCTACACAGGTGAATTAACAGGGGTGCTCATAGGAGGCCTGCGGTACTTCAACCAAGGAACTCCAGATGTATTTTTTAAACACTATTCCCTAGCACCCCTGTCCTGTCCTGCCATATGCTGCTAGCATCACTCATGCTTGATAAGTCCTGCCCACCCATCTTACAACCTCTAAATCGGTAAAAGCACTAAAGGCTACCGGAACCCAAGTATACATTTCCCACACTACAAGAACCGAAAACCTGCTGCTACCTAAAACATAGATTTGATAAGTCCTGCCCACCCATCTTACAACCACTAAATCGGCAAAAGCAGTAAAGGCCACCAGAACCAAGTATAAATTTCCCACACTACAAGAACCGAAAACCTGCTGATACCTAAACCATAGACCTGATAAGTCCTGCCCACCTCTAAATCGGCAAAAGCAGTAAAGGCTACCAGAACCCAAGTATACATTTCCCACACTACAAGAATCGAAAACCTGCTGAAACCTAAACCATAGACTTGATAAGTCCTGCCCACCCATCTTACAGCCTCTAAATCGGCAAAAGCAGTACAGGCTACCGGAACCCAAGTATACATTTCCCACATTACAAGAACCGAAAACTTGCTGCTACCTAAACCATAGAGTACATGTTGTATCTACTGTTTGCCTTCCATCTTTGATTTATTAACCTGACTAGTTTAGTGGCCCTCGTGCATTGCTAGCAGCCTGCATCTATTCCACTATATCCTCTCATTTATCTCCTCAGCTACAATGACTATTCTCACCACTAGGTGGCAGTGTAGACCCTTCTTTAACCTAGTTTACACTACATTGCTCTACATTCTAGTTAGACTTTCTCTCTATTCCCCAATCTACCTAGTGCTTACTCCCACCTGAAGCCCCCTTTGCTTTGGTATCTGATCAAACTTAATTCCAAACTAATTTGTATTAACCCCACCAGAATCATATCTTAACATACCCTTACCTGCATTGCCTCATATACTTACTGTGTACTCTCACATTCCACTGATTGTTCCTGGTAGGAAACCTAACCTCCTCTCCTGGCTCTGATACCCATTAGACTCACTTTCATCACTCCCCTTTCTGTACCTTCCATTTTCCCCCTTACTCTCTGCTACACTAACATTAACAATAGCTCCCCTGCACCCCCCTCATATTATATTCTGTAACACTCTTACTGTGGCCTCCTTGTCCTTCCCACTCTTCCTGTATTACCTCTTGCCCCCTAGTCTATTTAAATACCTTAACTAGCCGTGGTGCCATTTTAAACACTATTCCCTAGCACCCCTGTCCTGTCCTGCCATATGCTGCTAGCATCGCTCGTGGTAAGCTTTCACTTCATTTGCCTGCTATATATTCTGACATGTAGTTAGGAATTGTTGCTCTCTTGAAAACAGAACTGCTTGCCAATGAATGTGTGAACTGATTGTGAGCCACCTTTCCGGATGTTTGTATGAACGACTGTACACTTGTGTAGTTCATTTAACCTGAACTCCTGGCCTATTAAACTGTGTTTCCTTGTTTAGCTTGTTAATTTTGTGCTCAACCATCTTTGGGAGACTTAAAGGATTCCTGTGCTATATGCAGCACTGTACTCTGGCTGCATTATTTCTGCCTCCATCCATCAAGTCATTCTGTTCTTGCTGTATCTCTACATAGTGTACTTCCAAGTACGTGACCCTGACATGTTCCCATTCTGTTGTCTTTCAGGACAAATGTACCCAAGATGCCATGCACCTTTCATGGATGTAGAGAATGAGATTACAGGTGAAGGGCTCCAGCAGCACCATGAACTCCTACTGTCCAGGAGAAGGCAAAACAGGGAACAGGGCAGCATTGTGGGGCTCACCTTTGTCCATGACATGAATGCTACAGATCATCAGAGCAGGACATATGAGCAGGTTCAACACCGTGCAACAGACATGATCAATGCTGCACATAGAAGAGCAGCAGATGTAGCCAGGGATTGTGGTGTCACCAGTGGGGGGACTGTAGCAGAAAACCCACTCTTAGCTACTGAGGAATTCTTGGTGAACCTAGACACACATGACAGTTCTCAGGCATCGATCACACCAGGCATCATGGATGTCAGTGCCACAGTTTCCATGGCAGAGGAGCAAGCAGGTAAGCTTAATGTGATCACCATTGCAATACTGTAGCATTCAGTGTGTTAGGGTGTACATACTCTTCTGTGGGTGTCAGATCTGTAATCTTTGTGGGGGGAATGGTTTAACTGCAGTTGGACTCTCCTGATCAGATGTTGACCAATATAATAACTGACACAGTAGCTACAGTAAATGAGAGATATTGGGATATATTACCTTGTTGTTGTGCAACATGTGGTGGTACTGACATTACCCCTCCCTCTACTTTTCACAGGTTCACCAGGTACCATACAAGGTTGTGGTCCTGCTCCTGGTAAGCACAACACTGTTTTGTTATAGATGTAGGTTTACAGAACTGCAATCCCTAAAGTATCATTCCAGTCCTGCTGCCTGGAGTGCTGTACTGTTGACAGGATTGACAACTGCCCAGATATTTTATGACTGTATAAGTTACAGTTATACATGTGCCTTGTAGGTGTCACCACACTGATAGATGCAATAATATTGTCAGGACATTGTAGATTGCCATATGTGTCAACTGTGCAGAGTCTTCACAAATGTAAACTGTACTTCATTTTTGCTAATGAGATTGCTGTGCAAAGAGCTTTTATTTACAAGTAACTACAGGTGTTTGTGGGAATAGTAATGTCCTCTTGTCCTCCTATATAAAGTTGGGGTTTCAACAGGTCTGTAATAGAGCCAACAGTGCATAGAGCTGCACATTTATTGTAAAACAGTACTACAGAGCATAATAATGTAGGTATTAATGTACTGCTTTTTCCTCTCTTATCAGAGGTGACCGGGGGGGGGGGGTCTCTGTCCCCTACACAACCTTATGCCAGTGTCTCTTCAGACTCTGATGATGATAGTGGCCACAGTGAGGCACAGGTTGGGATTTTCAGGTCTAAATATGTCCCAGTGGTTGACATCACTCTTCTGCCCTCATTGGCACTGCACACAGTCAGCATGCCTACACATACCCAGTCCCCAGAGGCCACAAATACTAGACAGTCAGAGGGTGGGGACATTGAACAGAAAAGTGTGGCAACTGTGGCTACAGTGAGTGTAGACACTGGCCAGAGCCAGACAGCTGGCAAAATGCTACATAGGTGGATTAATAGGGGTGCTCGTAGGAGGCCTGCTGTACTTCAACCAAGGAACTCCAGATGTATTTTTTTAAACACTATTCCCTAGCACCCCTGTCCTGTCCTGCCGTATGCTGCTAGCATCACTCATGCTTGATAAGTCCTGCCCACCCATCTTACAACCTCTAAATCGGTAAAAGCACTAAAGGCTACCGGAACCCAAGTATACATCTCCCACACTACAAGAACTGAAAACCTGCTGCTACCTAAACCATAGATTTGATAAGTCCTGCCCACCCATCTTACAACCTCTAAATTGGCAAAAGCAGTAAAGGCTAGCAGAACCCAAGTATAAGTTTCCCACACTACAAGAACTGAAAACCTGCTGCTACCTAAATCATAGACCTGATAAGTCCTGCCCACCCATCTTGCAACCTCTAAATCGCAAAATCAGTAAAGGCTACCAGAACCCAAGTATACATTTCCCACACTACAAGAACCGAATACCCTCTGAAACCTAAACCATAGACTTGATAAGTCCTGCCCACCCATGTTACAACCACTAAATCGGCAAAAGCAGTAAAGGCTACTGGAAACCAAGTATACATTTCCCACACTACAAGAACCGAAAACCTGCTGCAACTTAAACCATAGACTTGATAATCCTGCCCACCCATCTTACAACCTCTAAATCAACAAAAGCAGTAAAGGCTACCGGAACCCAAGTATACATTTCCTGCACTACAAGAACCGAAAACCTGCTGCTACCTAAACCATAGAGTACATGTTGTATCTACTGTTTGCCTTCCATCTTTGATTTATTAACCTGACTAGTGTAGTGGCCCTCATGTGTTGCTAGCAGCCTGCATCTATTCCACTATATCCTCTCATTTATCTCCTCACTATAATGACTATTCTCACCACTAGGTGGCAGTGTAGACCCTTTTTTAACCTAGTGTACCCTACATAGGTTCAGAGGTTCATAGGTTTATACTAGGCTATCTGCCCCAAGGCATTTATAATTCTAGCCCGAATTTTTGTGGCTTACGCCACCCCTTATATGAAAAAATACTGTACCCATTAGTTTGTTGTGCCTCTGTCCAGCAGTGACACAGAGATGATTCCCGGGGTAAACCTATGATCTCCCATCCACAGGTCAAGATTTCTCTTGAACAGAGCCAGCGAGGTGCTCTGCCTCACATGGACCGGGACTCTATTCCACAGCATAGGGAGTCTCTGAGTGATAAATCTATCCCTCCAGCACGTCCTATTTATAGCCGTGCTTAGGTTTAAGTCACTTGCTCTAGTGGTTTTGGTGGATTTGGATTTTTTGAGGTGGAGCATGTCCATTAATTCTGGGTTGGACATGGCCTTGTATGTCAGGCACATGTCACCTCTGAGCAGACGGTATGCGACTGAATAGAGCTGGAGTTTCTTCAATCTGGCAATATATGACAGATTTTGGAGTCCCTTTATCCTTTTTTTGAGAAACGTTTGGGGTCTCTCCAATTGCTGCAGATGTCGGGCGAGATACATCCCAAATGGGGCATTGTACTCGATCATTGGTCTGATAAGTGAAGAGTACAGGGGAACAATGACCTCACTAGATCTGGATGTGAATCCCTTCATGATCAGGTGGGCAATGTAGAAGGTCTTTCTAACCACTTTAGCAACGTGAGTGTCAAAAGAAAGGCCACTGTCAACCTGGGTCCCCAGGTCCCTGATAACCTCTTCTGTGCTTAGTGGATTGCCACCTATATGGTAGATTGGGGTTACCTTGTTTTTCCCAAAGGGTATGACTATACATTTTTTGGCGTTTAGCTTCAGGCCATGGCTCTGGCACCAGATATCTGTTTCCGTGAGTCCCTTCTGAAGGATATCCGTGTCCGATGCACTTTCCACTATGGCGCCCAGTTTGCAGTCGTCTGCAAACTTTGTCAGCCAAAGTCCTCCCATGTTGGCCTTTACTTCTGAGAAGTAGATGCTGAACAATAGGGGGCCAAGGACCGAGCCCTGTGGGACACCACTTGTGACCGGCTTGGAGTCTGACATAGCGCCAGCAACTCTAACCCTGTGGGTTCTGTCCTTAAGCCAGTTTGCAACCCATCTTGTGACATATGGGTTTACATTTAAGCTGGTAAGTTTTTCTACAATACCCGAGTGGGGTATTGTGTTGAAAGCCTTTGCAAGGTCAAGGTAGGCTGTATGGACTGCCTTTCCCTCATCAATGGCCTTGGTGACTGTTTCGAAGAAGTCGACCAAGTTCAAAAGGCATGATCTTCACTTGACGAAGCCAAACTGGGTCGGGTCCAATGTCTGCAAGTCCCCTATATCTTTGTTTATGAGCTCCATTATGATCCTCTCCATAGCTTTGCAGACTAGACTTGTTAAGCTTATGGGGCGGTAATTACCAGGGTCCGTACGCCTTTGTGGAGTGGGACCACAGTTGCCGTACGCCACTCCTTGGGCACGTATCCTGTGGTAAGGCTGAGATTAAACAGCTGACTTATGTGTGGGTTTAATTCCTCATTTAGCTCGTGTAGCACACAGCCGGGGACACCATCCGGTCCCATTGATGCTGTGTTTTTAGCTTTAGAGAGAGCAGCTTTCACCTGCGCATTTGAGTGTCTGGGAGGCTACACTCCGCGGGGATAGTTATCTCTCCTTTAGGGGGGGAGAGGGGGGTGAAGTTTGCACTGAACCTGTCTGCCAGTATGTTGGCAATGTCTGTGGGTTCAGTGATTTTTGTATCATTTTGGACTAATTCTGAGCATATCTGGGAGTTTCCACCCAGGTTCCTAACATAGCTGAAAAAGGCCTTATGATTGTCCTTTGAATCCATGGCAATTTTTCTCTCAAAATTGGCCTTAGTTGATTTTATGAGTGCTCATATTTTTTTACTAATAATGATCAGGGGTGACTTCCCTTTTATGGATTTTGTTCTATCATGTAATAGCTTTCTCCTCTTATTGTAAAGTTTGTTCATGGCTGGGGTCCACCAGACTGGACGTTTGCCCTTTGTGGAAAGAGTCTTGGTTTTATTTGGGATTGCCTGATCCATGCAGTCCTGGAGGTGTTCATAGAAGGCATTTGTAAGGGCTTCCGCAGCTTGGGTTGTGGTTTCCACTCTCTCAGGGGCCTTGAAGGATACCACACCAGTCTTGAGTAGTGTGAAGTTTGCTTTAGAGAAGTTCTTCACTGTGGTCTTTTTTGTTTGGGGTGGGGCGGGATGTGGATTTCCAGTGAGATTAGTTTATGATCAGATCTCACCAATGAGGGATATACTTCCGGTGTGGAGCATTTTGTCCCCATGTTTGTGATAATGAGATCTAGTATATTTACTCCTCTCGTGGGAACAGTGACTAGCTGTTCCATGGCATTTGAATTTATGAACTCCAGGAACCATTGGGCTAGAAAGTTAGGGCTTGAGTAATGTTCCCAGTCTATATTCGGGTAGTTGAAGTCACCCAATATGATGGTGTTTGGAGATACATTTATACCCTCCAGTGTCTTCAGGAAGGCTGTGTGGGGTTCCTGAGTTTGAGAGGGTGGCCTGTAGCATGCTACAATTTGTAGAACAGTTTTGCCTATGGTTAGTTGCACCTGGATGGTTTCCAAGCTTAATGCGTTGCCACCAACCTGGAGGTGTGGGTATCCTTTATGAATATGGATACACCCTCCTTTTGTGGTGTGGTCCGGGTTTTGAGGCCGAACGCATGATATGAGGTAAAACCTAATAGTGCCGGGTGCTCTCAGGAGCCTTGAACCGGTTTCTGTTACAGCACAGACATCGATGTTCTCCATACTGAGAAGGGCCTCGAGTGCGTGCATTTTGAGATTTAGACTTCTGGCATTGAGCAGCATTACCCTCAGTTTCTTTCCATTTTTGTTTTCTAGGGTGGTAGGTTTAGAATTTGAGCCTTGCCTAAAAAGGCACTATGGGGTGGCAAGAGCCTTAGCCAATATCCGGAATCCCAGGGTGACAGGTGCAAGCCGTCCCTTGAGCAGCGTGGCTTGTCAAGCATGTCATCCCAGGCAGACAGACACTGGATCCCCTTTGAATGACACCAGACATTAAGCCAATTGTTAAAGCTGATCATCTTGTCTCTATATTGTGGCATCATTCTTGGTGAAGGAAGGATACTGCTCAGGGTTAGGGTCATACCTGCCTGGGCTACATAATCAGAGAGCTCCTCTATGTCTCTTTTCATGTAGTCCAGGGTGGTACGTCTCAGGTCGTTCACACCAGCATGGACAATGACTGTGTCATATTTGTACTTGCCATGGAGTGACCCGAGTGCTTGTGTTATGTGGCAGATTCTAGCGCCCGATAGGCAGCTTACTGTGACCCTCTCCTTGTTCAGCCTGGTGAGTGGGATGTCAGTGTGTCTGACTATGGAGTCACCTATGACAAGTATGTTTGGTGTTGTATTTGGCCTTAAGGGCTGTGACTGCTTTGCACACTGCTTTTGTGGTTTATGTGTTGCTTGTGGGGTGTCTTGAGGTAGCAGTTGTTTGGGTGTCTGCTTTGGAGGCCTCTGCTGTTTAGGTAAATTTTTACTCAGAGCCTCCGAGTATGTCTTTGTGTGTTTATGTGTTTGATTCAGTGGTGTGGTAGCATTATGTGAGGCTGGTTTTGTGGTGTGTGTAGTTGCCTTCTCCTCCTGTCTGGTCTTGCCAGTCCTGAGTTGAGAGAGCTCAGCCTCCAGTTTGGCTAAATAGCTGCATCTATTCCCCAATCTACCTAGTGCTTACTCCCACCTGAAGCCCCCTTTGCTTTGGTCTCTGATCAAACTTAATTCCAAACTAATTTGTATTAACCCCACTGGAATCATATCTCAGCATACCCTTACCTGCATTGCCTTATATACTTACTGTGTACTCTCACATTCCACTGATTGTTCCTGGTAGGAAACCTAACCTCCTCTCCTGGCTCTGCTACCCATTAGACTCACTTTCATCACTCCCCTTTCTGTACCTTACCTTTTCCCCCTTACTCTCTGCTACACTCACATTAGCAATAGCTCCCCTGCCCTCCCGCTCATATTATATTCAGTAACACTATTACTGTGGCCTTCTTGTCATTCCCCCTCTTCCTGTATTACCTCTTGCCCCCTAGTCTATTTAAATACCTTAACTAGCCGTGGTGCCATTTTAAACACTATTCCCTAGCACCCCTGTCCTGTCCTGCCATATGCTGCTAGCATCGCTCGTGGTAAGCTTTCACTTCATTTGCCTACTATATATTCTGACATGTAGTTAGGAATTGCTGCTTTCTTGAAAACAGAACTGCTTGCCAATGAATGTGTGAACTGATTGTGAGCCACCTTTCTGGATGTTTGTATGACTGACTGTACACTTGTGTAGTTCATTTAACCTGAACTCCTGGCCTACTAAACTGTGTTTCCTTGTTTAGCTTGTTAATTTTGTGCTCTGCCATCTTTGGGAGACTTAAAGGATTCCTGTGTTATATGCAGCACTGTACTCTGGCTGCATTATTTCTGCCTCCATCCATCAAGCCATTCTGTTCTTGCTGTATCTCTACATAGTGTACTTCCAAGTACGTGACCCTGACATGTTCCCATTCTGTTGTCTTTCAGGACAAATGTACCCAAGATGCCATGCACCTTTCATGGATGTAGAGAATGAGATTACAGGTGAAGGGCTCCAGCAGCACCATGAACTCCTACTGTCCAGGAGAAGGCAAAACAGGGAACAGGGCAGCATTGTGGGGCTCACCTTTGTCCATGACATGAATGCTACAGATCATCAGAGCAGGACATATGAGCAGGTTCAACACCATGCAACAGACATGATCAATGCTGCACATAGAAGAGCAGCAGATGTAGCCAGGGATTGTGGTGTCACCAGTGGGGGACTGTAGCAGAAAACCCACTCTTAGCTACTGAGGAATTCTTGGTGAACCTAGACATGCATGACAGTTCTCAGGCATCGATCACACCAGGCATCATGGATGTCAGTGCCACAGATTCCATGGCAGAGGAGCATGCAGGCAAGCTTAATTTGATCACCATTGCAATACTGTAGCATTCAGTGTGTTAGGGTGCACATACTCTTCTGTGGGTGTCAGATCTGTAATCTTTGTGGGGGGAAGGGTTTAACTGCAGTTGGACTCTCCTGATCAGATGTTGACCAATATAATAACTGACACAGTAGCTACAGTAAATGAGAGATATTGGGATATATTACCTTGTTGTGGTGCAACATGTGGTGGTACAGACATTACCCCCTCCCTCTACTTTTCACAGGTTCACCAGGTACCATACAAGGCCGTGGTCCTGCTCCTGGTAAGCACAACACTGTTTTGTTATAGATGTAGGTTTACAGAACTGCAATCCCTAAAGTATCATTCCAGTCCTGCTGCCTGGAGTGCTGTACTGTTGACAGGATTGACAACTGCCCAGATATTTTATGACAGTATAAGTTACAGTTATACATGTGCCTTGTAGGTGTCACCACACTGATAGATGAAATAATATTGTCAGGACATTGTAGATTGCCATATGTGTCAACTGTGCAGAGTCTTCACAAATGTAAACTGTACTTCATTTTTGCTAATGAGATTGCTGTGCAAAGAGCTTTTATTTACAAGTAACTACAGGTGTTTGTGGGAATAGTAATGTCCTCTTGTCCTCCTATATAAAGTTAGGGTTTCAACAGGACTGTAATAGAGCCAACAGTGCATAGAGCTGCACATTTATTGTAAAACAGTACTACAGAGCATAATAATGTAGGTATTAATGTACTGCTTTTTCCTCTCTTATCAGAGGTGACCGGGGGGGGGGTCTCTGTCCCCTACACAACCTTATGTCAGTGTCTCTTCAGACTCTGATGATGATAGTGGCCACAGTGAGGCACCGGTTGGGATTTTCAGGTCTAAATGTGTCCCAGTGGTTGACATCACTCTTCTGCCCTCATTGGCACTGCACACAGTCAGCATGCCTACACATACCCAGTCCCCAGAGGCCACAAATATTAGACAGTCAGAGGGTGGGGACATTGAACAGGAAAGTGTGGCAACTGTGGCTACAGTGAGTGTAGACACTGGCCAGAACCAGACAGCTGGCAAAATGCTACACAGGTGGATTAATAGTGGTGCTCATAGGAGGCCTGCTGTACTTCAACCAAGGAACTCCAGATGTATTTTTTTAAACACTATTCCCTAGCACCCCTGTCCTGTCCTGCCGTATGCTGCTAGCATCACTCATGCTTGATAAGTCCTGCCCACCCATCTTACAACCTCTAAATCGGTAAAAGCACTAAAGGCTACCGGAACCCAAGTATACATTTCCCACACTACAAGAACCGAAAACCTGCTGCTACTTAAACCATAGATTTGATAAGTCCTGCCCACCCATCTTACAACCTCTGAATTGGCAAAAGCAGTAAAGGCTAGCAGAACTCAAGTATAAGTTTCCCACACTACAAGAACCGAAAACCTGCTGCTACCTAAACCACAGACCTGATAAGTCCCGCCCACCCATCTTGCAACCTCTAAATCGCAAAAGCAGTAAAGGCTACCAGAACCCAAGTATACATTTCCCACACTACAAGAACCGACAACCCGCTGAAACCTAAACCATAGACTTGATAAGTCCTGCCCACCCATGTTACAATCACTAAATTGGCAAAAGCAGTAAAGGCTACTGGAAACCAAGTATACATTTCCCACACTAGAAGAACTGAAAACCTGCTGCAACTTAAACCATAGACTTGATTATCCTGCCCACCCATCTTACAACCTCTAAATCAACAAAAGCAGTAAAGGCTACTGGAACCCAAGTATACATTTCCCACACTACAAGAACCGAAAACCTGCTGCTACCTAAACCATAGAGTACATGTTGTATCTACTGTTTGCCTTCCATCTTTGATTTATTAACCTGACTAGTTTAGTGGCCCTCGTGCATTGCTAGCAGCCTGCATCTATTCCACTATATCCTCTCATTTATCTCCTCAGCTACAATGACTATTCTCACCACTAGGTGGAAGTGTAGACCCTTCTTTAACCTAGTTTACACTACATTGCTCTACATTCTAGTTAGACTTTCTCTCTATTCCCCAATCTACCTAGTGCTTACTCCCACCTGAAGCCCCCTTTGCTTTGGTATCTGATCAAACTTAATTCCAAACTAATTTGTATTAACCCCACCAGAATCATATCTTAACATACCCTTACCTGCATTGCCTCATATACTTACTGTGTACTCTCACTTTCCACTGATTGTTCCTGGTAGGAAACCTAACCTCCTCTCCTGGCTCTGATACCCATTAGACTCACTTTCATCACTCCCCTTTCTGTACCTTCCGTTTTCCCCCTTACTCTCTGCTACACTAACATTAACAATAGCTCCCCTGCACCCCCCTCATATTATATTCTGTAACACTCTTACTGTGGCCTCCTTGTCCTTCCCACTCTTCCTGTATTACCTCTTGCCCCCTAGTCTATTTAAATACCTTAACTAGCCGTGGTGCCATTTTAAACACTATTCCCTAGCACCCCTGTCCTGTCCTGCCATATGCTGCTAGCATCGCTCGTGGTAAGCTTTCACTTCATTTGCCTACTATATATTCTGACATGTAGTTAGGAATTGCTGCTCTCTTAAAAACAGAACTGCTTGCCAATGAATGTGTGAACTGATTGTGAGCCACCTTTCTGGATGTTTGTATGACCGACTGTACACTTGTGTAGTTCATTTAACCTGAACTCCTGGCCTATTAAACTGTGTTTCCTTGTTTAGCTTGTTAATTTTGTGCTCTGCCATCTTTGGGAGACTTAAAGGATTCCTGTGTTATATGCAGCACTGTACTCTGGCTGCATTATTTCTGCCTCCATCCATCAAGCCATTCTGTTCTTGCTGTATCTCTACATAGTGTACTTCCAAGTACGTGACCCTGACATGTTCCCATTCTGTTGTCTTTCAGGACAAATGTACCCAAGATGCCATGCACCTTTCATGGATGTAGAGAATGAGATTACAGGTGAAGGGCTCCAGCAGCACCATGAACTCCTACTGTCCAGGAGAAGGCAAAACAGGGAACAGGGCAGCATTGTGGGGCTCACCTTTGTCCATGACATAAATGCTACAGATCATCAGAGCAGGACATATGAGCAGGTTCAACACCATGCAACAGACATGATCAATGCTGCACATAGAAGAGCAGCAGATGTAGCCAGGGATTGTGGTGTCACCAGTGGGGGGACTGTAGCAGAAAACCCACTCTTAGCTACTGAGGAATTCTTGGTGAACCTAGACACGCATGACAGTTCTCAGGCATCGATCACACCAGGCATCATGGATGTCAGTGCCACAGATTCCATGGCAGAGGAGCATGCAGGCAAGCTTAATTTGATCACCATTGCAATACTGTAGCATTCAGTGTGTTAGGGTGTACATACTCTTCTGTGGGTGTCAGATCTGTAATCTTTGTGGGGGGAAGGGTTTAACTGCAGTTGGACTCTCCTGATCAGATGTTGACCAATATAATAACTGACACAGTAGCTACAGTAAATGAGAGATATTGGGATATATTACCTTGTTGTGGTGCAACATGTGGTGGTACAGACATTACCCCCTCCCTCTACTTTTCACAGGTTCACCAGGTACCATACAAGGCCGTGGTCCTGCTCCTGGTAAGCACAACACTGTTTTGTTATAGATGTAGGTTTACAGAACTGCAATCCCTAAAGTATCATTCCAGTCCTGCTGCCTGGAGTGCTGTACTGTTGACAGGATTGCCAACTGCCCAGATATTTTATGACTGTATAAGTTACAGTTATACATGTGCCTTGTAGGTGTCACCACACTGATAGATGCAATAATATTGTCAGGACATTGTAGATTGCCATATGTGTCAACTGTGAAGAGTCTTCACAAATGTAAACTGTACTTCATTTTTGCTAATGAGATTGCTGTGCAAAGAGCTTTTATTTACAAGTAACTACAGGTGTTTGTGGGAATAGTAATGTCCTCTTGTCCTCCTATATAAAGTTAGGGTTTCAACAGGTCTGTAATAGAGCAAACAGTGCATAGAGCTGCACATTTATTGTAAAACAGTACTACAGAGCATAATAATGTAGGTATTAATGTACTGCTTTTTCCTCTCTTATCAGAGGTGACCGGGGGGGGGGGTGGTCTCTGTCCCCTACACAACCTTATGTCAGTGTCTCTTCAGACTCTGATGATGATAGTGGCCACAGTGAGGCACCGGTTGGGATTTTCGGGTCTAAATGTGTCCCAGTGGTTGACATCACTCTTCTGCCCTCATTGGCACTGCACACAGTCAGCATGCCTACACATACCCAGTCCCCAGAGGCCACAAATATTAGACAGTCAGAGGGTGGGGACATTGAACAGGAAAGTGTGGCAACTGTGGCTACAGTGAGTGTAGACACTGGCCAGAACCAGACATCTGGCAAAATGCTACACAGGTGGATTAATAGTGGTGCTCATAGGAGGCCTGCTGTACTTCAACCAAGGAACTCCAGATGTATTTTTTTAAACACTATTCCCTAGCACCCCTGTCCTGTCCTGCCGTATGCTGCTAGCATCACTCATGCTTGATAAGTCCTGCCCACCCATCTTACAACCTCTAAATCGGTAAAAGCACTAAAGGCTACCGGAACCCAAGTATACATTTCCCACACTACAAGAACCGAAAACCTGCTGCTACCTAAACCATAGATTTGATAAGTCCTGCCCACCCATCTTACAACCTCTAAATTGGCCAAAGCAGTAAAGGCTAGCAGAACTCAAGTATAAGTTTCCCACACTACAAGAACCGAAAACCTGCTGCTACCTAAACCACAGACCTGATAAGTCCCGCCCACCCATCTTGCAACCTCTAAATCGCAAAAGCAGTAAAGGCTACCAGAACCCAAGTATACATTTCCCACACTACAAGAACCGACAACCCGCTGAAACCTAAACCATAGACTTGATAAGTCCTGCCCACCCATGTTACAATCACTAAATTGGCAAAAGCAGTAAAGGCTACTGGAAACCAAGTATACATTTCCCACACTAGAAGAACTGAAAACCTGCTGCAACTTAAATCATAGACTTGATAATTCTGCCCACCCATCTTACAACCTCTAAATCAACAAAAGCAGTAAAGGCTACTGGAACCCAAGTATACATTTCCCACACTACAAGAACCAAAAACCTGCTGCTACCTAAACCATAGAGTACATGTTGTATCTACTGTTTGCCTTCCATCTTTGATTTATTAACCTGACTAGTGTAGTGGCCCTCGTGCATTGCTAGCAGCCTGCATCTATTCCACTATATCCTCTCATTTATCTCTTCAGCTACAATGACTATTCTCACCACTAGGTGGCAGTGCAGACCCTTTTTTAACCTAGTGTACCCTACATTGCTCTACATTCGAGTTAGACTTTCTCTCTATTCCCCAATCTACCTAGTGCTTACTCCCACCTGAAGCCCCCTTTGCTTTGGTCTCTGATCAAACTTAATTCTAAACTAATTTGTATTAACCCCATTGGAATCATATCTTAACATACCCTTACCTGCATTGCCTCATATACTTACTGTGTACTCTCACATTCCACTGATTGTTCCTGGTAGGAAACCTAACCTCCTCTCCTGGCTCTGCTACCCATTAGACTCACTTTCATCACTCCCCTTTCTGTACCTTCCCTTTTCCTCCTTACTCTCTGCTACACTCACATTAGAAATAGCTCCCCTGCCCTCCCCCTCATATTATATTCAGTAACACTATTACTGTGGCCTCCTTGTCATTCACCCTCTTCCTGTATTACCTCTTGCCACCTAGTCTATTTAGATACCTAAACTAGCCGTGGTGCCATTTTAAACACTATTCCCTAGCACCCATGTCCTGTCCTACCATACACTGCTAGCATCGCTCCTGGTAAACTTTCACTTCATTTGCCTACTATATATTCTGACATGTAGTTAGGAATTGCTGCTCTCTTGAAAACCGAACTGCTTGCCAATGAATGTGTTAACTGATTGTGAGCCACCTTTCTGGATGTTTGTATGACCGATTGTACACTTGTGTAGTTCATTTAACCTGAACTCCTGACCTATTAAACTGTGTTTCCTTGTTTAGCTTGTTAATTTTGTTCTCTGCCATCTTTGGGTGACTTAAAGGATTCCTGTGTTCTATGCAGCACTGTACTCTGGCTGCATTATTTCTGCCTCCATCCATCAAGCCATTCTGTTCTTGCTGTATCTCTACATAGTGTACTTCCAAGTATGTGATCCTGACATGTGTTCCCATTCTGTTGTCTTTCAGGACACATGTACCCAAGATGCCATGCACCTTTCATGGATGTAGAGAATGAGATTATACGTGAAGGGCTCCATCTGCACCATGAACCCCTACTGTCCAGGAGAAGGCAAAACAGGGAACAGGGCAGCATTGTGGGGCTCACCTTTGTCCATGACATGAATGCTACAGGTCATCAGAGCAGGACATATGAGCAGGTTCAACACCGTGCAACAGACATGATCAATGCTGCACATAGAAGAGCAGCAGATGTAGCCAGGGATTGTGTGTCACCAGTGGGGGGACTGCAGCAGAAAACCCACTCTTAGCTACTGAGGAATTCTTGGCAAACATAGGCACCCATGACAGCTCCCAGACATCCATCACACCGGGCATCATGGATGTTGGTGCCACAGTTTCCATGCCAGAGTAGCATGCAGGTAAGCTTAGTTTGATCACCATTGCAATACTGTAGCATTCAGTGTGTCGGGTGTACATACTCTTCTGTGGGTGTCAGGTCTGTAGTCTTTGTGGGGGGAAGGATTTAACTGCAGTTGGACTCTCCTGATCAGATGTTGACCAATATAATAACTGACATAGTAGCTACTGTAAATGAGAGATATTGGGATATATTACCTTGTTGTGGTGCAACATGTGGTGGTACTGACATTACCCCTCCCTCTACTTTTCACAGGTTCATCAGGTAACATACAAGGCCGTGGTCCTGCTCCTGGTAAGCACAACATTGTTTTGTTATAGATGTAGGTTTACAGAACTGCAATCCCTAAAGTATCATTCCAGTCCTGCTGCCTGGAGTGCTGTACTGTTGACAGGATTGACAACTGCCCAGATATTTTATGACTGCATACGTTACAGTTACACATGTGCCTTGTAGGTGTCACCACACTGATAGATACAATAATATTGTCAGGATATTGCAGATTGCCATATGTGTCAATTGTGCAGTGTCTTCACAAATGTAAACTGTACTTCATTTTTGCTAATGAGATTGCTGTGTAAAGAGCTTTTATTTACAAGTAACTACAGCTGTTTGTGGGAATAGTAATGTCCTGTTGTCCTACTATATAAAGTTAGGGTTTCAACAGGTCTGTAATAGAGCAAACAGTGCATAGAGCTGCACATTTATTGTAAAACAGTACTACAGAGCATAATAATGTAGGTATTAATGTACTGCTTTTTCCTCTCTTATCAGAGGTGACCAGGAGGGTTGGTCTCTGTCCCCTACACAACCTGATGTCAGTGTCTCTTCAGACTCTGATGATGATAGTGGTCACAGTGAGGCACAGGTTGGGATTTTAGGGTCTAAATATGTCCCAGTGGTTGACATCACTCTTTTGCCCTCATTGGCACTGCACACAGTCAGCATGCCTACACATACCCAGTCCCCAGAGGCCACAAATATTAGACAGTCAGAGGGTGTGGACATTGAACAGGAAAGTGTGGCAACTGTGGCTACAGTGAGTGTAGACACTGGCCAGAGCCAGACAGCTGGCAAAATGCTACACAGGTGGATTAATAGGGGAGCTCATAGGAGGCCTGCTGTACTTCAACCAAGGAACTCCAGATGTATTTTTTAAACACTATTCCCTAGCCCCCTGTCCTGTCCATGCTTGATAAGTCCTGCCCACCCATCGTACAACCTCTAAATCGGTAAAAGCACTAAAGGCTACCAGAACCGAAGTATACATTTCCCACACTACAAGAACCAAAAACCTGCTGCTACCTAGACCACAGACCTGATAAGTCCTGCCCACCCATCTTGCAACCTCTAAATCGGCAAAAGCAGTAAAGGCTACCAGAACCCAAGTATACATTTCCCACACTACAAGAACCGAAAACCCGCTGAAACCTAAACCATAGACTTGATAAGTCCTGCCCACCCATGTTACAACCACTAAATCGGCAAAAGCAGTAAAGGCTACTGGAACCCAAGTATACATTTCCCACACTACAAGAACCGAAAATCTGCTGCAACTTAAACCATAGACTTGATAATCCTGCCCACCCATCTTACAACCTCTAAATCAACAAAAGCAGTAAAAGCTACTGAAACCCAAGTATACATTTCCCACACTACAAGAACCGAAAACCTGCTGCTACCTAAACCATAGAGTACATGTTGTATCTACTGTTTGCCTTCCATCTTTGATTTATTAACCTGACTAGTGTAGTGGCCCTCATGCGTTGCTAGCAGCCTGCATCTATTCCACTATATCCTCTCATTTATCTCCTCACTATAATGACTATTCTCACCACTAGGTGGCAGTGTAGACCTTTTTTAACCTAGTGTACCCTACATCACTCTACATTCGAGTTAGACTTTCTCTCTATTCCCCAATCTACCTAGTGCTTACTCCCACCTGAAGCCTCCTTTGCTTTGGTCTCTGACCAAACTTAATTCCAAACTAATTTGTATTAACCCCACTGGAATCATATCTCAGCATACCCTTACCTGCATTGCCTCATATACTTACGGTGTACTCTCACATTCCACTGATTGTTCCTGGTAGGAAACCTAACCTCCTCTCCTGGCTCTGCTACCCATTAGACTCACTTTCATCACTCCCCTTTCTGTACCTTCCCTTTTCCTCCTTACTCTCTGCTGCACTCACATTAGAAATAGCTCCCCTGCCCTCCCCCTCATATTATATTCAGTAACACTATTACTGTGGCCTCCTTGTCCTTCCCCCTCTTCCTGTATTACCTCTTGCCCCCTAGCACCCCTGTCCTGTCCTACCATACACTGCTAGCATCGCTCCTGGTAAACTTTCACTTCATTTGCCTACTATATATTCTGACATGTAGTTAGGAATTGCTGCTCTCTTGAAAACAGAACTGCTTGCCAATGAATGTGTGAACTGATTGTGAGCCACCTTTCTGGATGTTTGTATGACCGACTGTACACTTGTGTAGTTCATTTAACCCAAACTCCTGGCCTATTAAACTGTGTTTCCTTGTTTAGCTTGTTAATTTTGTTCTCTGCCATCTTTGGGTGACTTAAAGGATTCCTGTGTTATATGCAGCACTGTACTCTAGCTGCATTATTTCTGCCTCCATCCTGGTCTCACTCTGAGAACACATGTTCTCACCAGGGCATCTGTTTGCATATCACATGCCCCCTGGTACTGTGAACGGGACAAGCTTCACAGCTACCTATTCCTCCACTCTATAGGACCTTGCCTAACTACCTGGACCACCTCAAGGACTTGTTCTGGGAATGAAGGCATACAGTGGGTATCTGCGTGCTTACATCGCATAACCCTTAAACCATTTGTGAATGGGTCAATGCTCACTATGTCCTTGGGCTTTGTTAATGCTCATACTTACTAATAGGATACAGAGCATTGACAAACTATTTTGCTACCTTAATTGTATCATTGCGTCTTTCGGCTTTTCCTGGTTAGGGGTCGCCACAGCGGAACTCTGGTCAGCTAATGATTGGTAGTTGACTTTTACGTGCTGAGTTACCAGCCGTGACACACAACCTTCAACAAAGGTACGCCCATTCACACATGTCTCCACGCAGAAGACGCACTAGCTGAGCATCAAACCAGACAGCGTCTTACTGTGAGGCGACAACACTACCGCAGCACCACCACCATAGGTTAAATGGTCTCCTGTTTCATAACTTAAGCATAACAGAGGGAATCATACAGTGTAGACCCTTCTTTAACCTAGTGTACCCTACATCGCTCTATATTCGAGTAAGACTTTCTCTCTATTCCCCAATCTACCTAGTGCTTACTCCCACCTGAAGCCCCCTTTGCTTTGGTCTCTGATCAAACTTAATTCCAAACTAATTTGTATTAACCCCACCGGAATCATATCTCAGCATACCCTTACCTGCATTGCCTCATATACTTACTGTGTACTTTTCCATTCCAGTGATTGTTCCTGGTAGGCAACCTAACCTCCTCTGCTGGCTCTACCCGCTCCGTTCACCCTGCGGGGTCACTTCGCTCCCTTACCCGGCCCCCAATTCCCACCCTCCCCATTAAATCTACACTTATACTCTTGCAAGCACTCCCACTCCCCCTTCATCCAATACTCACTCACCATACCAACCCCTTACACCCACCCCTTATCGTTCTCTAGTTACCTCACACTTTTCTCACTCTGCTTACCTCCCACTTTACCATACCTAACCTATTTCTCTTTCCTCCTCCAAACCTTACTTATTTTCTCTACATTTAATTATTATTCCCTACATTTTACTACATTTCTCTACATGTACTTATTCTCTACACTTACATACTCCTCTACATCCACTTTATCATACCTAACCTAGTTCTCTCTGCAACTACAGACCTTACTTAATTCTCTACATTACCACTCATTCCATCATGCTATCAAAACCTACATCCTTCTTAACTCAAATAATACTACTTCTAACCCTATCCTACATCTGTTATCTCACACAGCCCCCTGCCTTTCATCATTCATCATCTTTTCATATTACAAAAACATTACCCTTACAACACTATCATATACCCATTCATATATCCCCCAATCTATATCCTATCAACAACTACCTACTATTTCCCTGCAAACTCATATCTCAGTATAAGCACCCCACCCCTTCCCTTACCAACCAAACCCTTAGATACTTAGTAACAACCAACTCCAATACTAAACAACACAAGTATTTCTCCAGCATCTGTCAAGCACCTTATTACTATCCTTCTGTCTGGTGATGTACATCCAAACCCTGGACCCCCTACCCACTCCTCTAGTTCCAAATCCATCATATTCAAATCCTTAAATGCACAAAGCATAACTAACAAAACCCCCAACCTCCATGCCTGGCTGCACAATGACATACCAGATATCATATCAATTTCTGAAACTTGCTTAAAACCCCACATAAAAGACTCAGAAATAGTACCACCCATCTATTCCATTATCAGAAAGGATAGAACCCATAAAAATGGCGGAGGAGAAGCTCTAATTTATTTATCCTCATTAATAGTTACCCCATACACTAAACCTATTCCACAATTCTCCAACGCTGATTTAATGCTTGCCCTACTTCATGTACATAAGCACAAGCACCTATGCATAGCCTCACTATACCTTCCCCCAGGAGACAACATCTCAGTACTCGAACACATCCTATCTTGGCTTTCCACTAATATTAGCAATTAAACTATAATACTGGGTGACACAAACATTAACTGGTCCTCTGTTCAGTCTCCCTGCATCTCCCTAAACATCACCCTTTACAACTTCTCACAACTTATCAACTCTATAACCAGACCCTCTAAAGACAATTCCAGTGGTAGCATCCTTGACTGGATCTTAGTCTCTCACCCACATTATTTCTCTGACTGCGGCATACTTCCTGACCCTCTCAGTGACCACCTCCCCACATTTACTCGGTGCCTTACTTCCCCTCTGCAATCTTCCCACATCTACATTTCCACTCACTACCTAAAACACTTCAATCCCACTACCTTTTCAAACTCTCTAAAATCAATAAATCTGGAGCCCTCTTAGAACTCTACCCGTAGAAGATGCTGTCACCTACTTCAACTCAACTTTCCTAGGCCTTTTAGACAGCAAAGCCCCCCTAAAATAAAAAAAAAAAATAAAAAACAAAACAGTCCCGGTTAACAAAAAAATACAGTGGCAGCTATGTGCCTTAGAGACAAAGCCTGGTTATACCACCAGAGAAATAAGACCCCCTTCCTCTCTCTCTCTGAGTACAAATCACTTTGCAATAGAGTCAAAAGGCTTGTTAGTACAGATCGCAAAACTTACGTCACCTTACTACAAAATACCCATAAAACAAATCCACTAAAATTCTGGAATAGCATCTCCACTCTCCTTAAGCCTGAAAAAAAGAAAACCCCTGTCCAGATACTGATGCTCCAGATACAGACCTCACCACCCAATTTAACTCTTTTTTTCATTGACTCAGTTTCCAAACTAACATCCTCCTTCTCTATCAACACCACACCTACTACCTATACATCCCCACCCCTGGTCTCACTCTCTCCATCACTCAGTAATTCCTCTACCTCTCAACCCCCTCCTTTCTCCATAAATCCAATACCTATTTCTATCATGAAAAAACTACTCCATAAGCTAAAACCATAGCCACTGATGCTATTGCCTTACCCATCAGTATACTAATTAAATGATCTATACAAGAAAGTCACGTATGGAAAAAGGCATTCATCATACCCCTGCATAAAGGGGGCAACAACAACATTGCTAACTTCCATCCTATTGCCATCCTATCTCCCATCTCTAAACTCCTTGAAAAATGTATCCACCTACAACTCCTTGCCTACCTTACCAACAATCACTTACTTTCTCCAACACAGCATGGTTTTAAACCCGGCCACAGTACTACCACTGCCCTTCTTTCCTTCTTAGAAGTTGTTAACAAAGCCCGAGACTCTGGCTGCACAGTATCCACACTCCTACTCGATCTCGCCAAGGCCTGTGATACTATATCCCACAACCTTCTCCTTGCTAAACTCTCTGATCTAAACCTATCCCTCTCCACCATCAACTGGTTCAACAGTTGCCTCTCACATAGACAGCAAGCAGTCAAATGGAAAAAAGCAACCTCCTCCTTCCTTAACACCCCCACTGGTGTTCCCCAGGGTTCCATACTGGGTCTCCTCCTCTTCAATATATTTATAAATGATTTCCATCACTCAGTCCCAAATGCTAAACTTATCCAGTACTCCGATGACTGTACTATAATATACTCTGCCACCTCCATCCTCACACTCTTAAAGCATACCCAAGAAGCTTTTTCTACCACTGAGCAATGGATGTTAGACAATCACTTAGCTCTCAATGCCTCAAAAACCAAACCAATGTTATTTATCCCCACAAAATCAATCATTATCGACAGAAATTCATTCTCCATCAAAAGCCATAACAATACATCTCTTGAACTAGTATCTGAAGAAAAATTATTAGGTGTCCAAATTGATGACCATCTTAAATTCAACTCTCACCTGCAAATAAATATTAAAAAAACCACCAAAAACTTGGCCTGCTGTACTGCTACAATCGCTACCTTACTCCTACCGAGCTCACCGTCTCCTCCACATATCGCATCCCTTCTCTTCTTTATGGCGCTGCACTTCTAATAAACCTACAATCCTCTCTTAAAACAAGACTCTCCTCTTGCTATTACAAAATATCAAAGTTTGCCACAAGCCAAAAATCTACTACCCATCACTGCTTAGCCCTTCAAAAATTAAATTGGTTAGACCTGCCCAATTATCTCTCCTATATTCAACTCACTCATGCCCACAAGCTCATTTGTAACCCCTCCATCTGTCCCTCCCTATCCTCAACCTTCAAAATGTACCTCCCTAACTGACTCTTATGATCCAGTAATCAAAACCTAATAGTACTGCATAAACCTACTTATTCCCCAGGCAAGAATCTCCTATCCTTCACCCTCGCACGTCAGTGGAACTCCCTACCTCCATCCATCCGTATAACCACTAACCTCTCTTCATTTAAAAAATCTGTCCACTCACACCTTATATCTCAGTGGGATTGCTCCGGCTCCCACCCCTCTTAATCTCTCTCCTCCTCTCCATCTCTTTCTCCTCCAAGTTCATACATTGATCTTTTACCACAAATAAAGCAATGTGTAAACAATTATCCTACACATTCTACAATACATTTATCTCAAACATTGTCTCTGTTCAATGAAATCCTCCACATAACCAAAACTTTGATGGTAATCTTTTGATGTAGTAATTTTATAGTTAAATGAAATGTTTTTCTACTACTTTGCTTACTTAGTATTTTTGTAACTACTGTAAAAAAAGCTGTAACTTATAATTCTTGTTTTGTTTATGATTGTATTGCTTTGTTCTCTGTTTCTGGAGCTTTTCTCCCCAGGACTCCATCAAAAACAGGCTCTTTTGGCCCAGTGGACCATCCTGGTAAACCAACTGCAAATAAATAAATAAATAATAATAATGTATGCTCTGGGTTATGGCTGCAGCACACTCTGACATCCGTGACTGCCTCCACTGCATTGGTGACACCCTGGATCAGTTCACTGATGCAGGGGGACAGAACGTCGGCCAAGACAGTGTCTTTCTTGGAATGTACAGTGTCTGTGCCTGAATGTGTGGTTGGAGTTGAGTGTCAGCCTTATGGATGTAGGTCAGCAACCCCATCTGCTGAGAGTCTACATGGCCGTGCATAATCATGCTACATGGTGGCAGTACATCCAGTGCTACAGAGGGAGTGGTTCTGTCCACACCAAGATGTGGCAGGCCATGGTCTCATGGTCCAGGAAATTCCCATGGAGGACAAAGTCCCAGCAGACAGCAGTCACCATCAGGTACTACCACTGCTTCAGACCTTGGGCATAGAGGTGCCAGTGCAACTCCTGGCAGAGCCAGCTGCCGTGTTTGGGCCCAGAGATGGTGAACTGTCAGCTATACCATGCACACTTCAAAGCTGTCCAATATATGCACATGTAGGGCTAGCACTGAGCTTGACTGTGTATCCACACATTCACACACCACTGTCAAATGCAGGTCACCTACAGACACACATTGCACAATTCCATGGTCCATCTCCCCTGCTTCCCTTCCTGACTCATACACCTGCTGTCAACCTTTTGGGTCAGCCTAGGCCTCCTGCACCCACCCGACAACACCCTGTGCAAGTGATGATACCTGTGGCCCATCCCTGTCATCCTCATCATTGATGCAGGGAAATGGTGCCATGTGTCTGATGCACAGGGTGACTATATAAATTAATATGTAATTGTGTAATCCAGTGTTGCTTTGCCATGCCACTTGTACTGGTCACTGATAGATACTGCGTACTGACATTTATAATGAATAAGCCACATCATTTTGTGTACCTTGTGTTGTATGATATTGTAATAGCTGTATGCTTACACAATGAAAGGTGTGTCACTGACCTGTTTCTGTTTTTGTTTGAGGATTCTGTTGGGGACATCTATGGACACACATCAGTAAGACAGCCATAGATGTCACAGCACAGGATAGAATGTCAGCACAGAAGAAATTTCCTCAACAAGGTACAGGACTATAGCTGCATGACTCCATAAGTCCATATGTGTGTAACAAGCTAAGAAGGACAATGGCCTCATTGAGCATACTCATATATCCCTAATCTGTGAAAAGTTCTGATACTCTTGATAAGTGTCACCAGGATTTTTGGGAGTTAACACATCTACAAGCTGTGGTGCTGCGGATGACCAACCTACAAATTTCCTGTGTCCAGTACATACATTTGTCCAACAACAGCTTTGATTGTCATGTTCTGCATCCCATGGTGTAACCTGAACATGATGTGTGTCACAGCAGATGTGTGCTTTACATGGAGGGCCTCTTACATATAGGGTGTACTGTCTGTATGACATACCTGTCTCTCTAACTTGTAGTATTTATACCACAGTGATGGTATAGGTGTGTAAGTTGGGTAAGATATGCATTAGTCCTGTCGTGGATGCTTGGGAGGTACAGAGTGGGATCTGACACCTCACAGTATGGCAGCCATACACATACCCTACAAAGCATTTATGAGACAGACTACATATGTATGGTCTTGACATGGAGTACACATGTACAGTCTTGACACAGACTCCATAGGACATCTCATCTGCAATGTGTATTGCAGTACCATGGAATCTGTGTGTCTGCTACAGTTATAAGATATGCCTATGTAGTGACATAGCAAAAGTGCCATTGTACACAATGATAGGTAATGATTAGTGCTACATTTAGTATGGCAATGACAGTCTGGGAGTTATATCACAGACTAGTCTGTTTAGGTTGTACAACATTGAATGCATCCCCACATCTTACCAACCACTGAAAGTCAGTGGCTACATTTTTCCCTGTGTCTATACATCCATAAGTAATGGCTCAACTGTGTATGATGTGCAGACACTAGGATTATTGGAAGTTACTAGGCTATTGGCCTTGAGGCCCTTATAAGCCTAGCCAAGAGTTTAATCCATGTTTAGACAAGTCAGCACCTGATGCCCCTGTCCAATAATATGGTTGAAATCCCAGGGGAGTATTTTCTTTTTCCCATCCAGTCATCTAGGTTGTGCTTAAAAAGGCATAATGAGGTACTCTGCTTGACATGGAGAGGGAGTCTATTCCACAGATGTGAGGGTCTCTGGGACACACATCTGTCCCGCTAACAAGTCCTATTGATGTCACAGACCAGGATGAGGTTGTGTATGTGGGTTACTCGAGTGGAGCTTGACTTCCAGATATGCAGCAGTCCCATGAATGTGGGGTCTGAGATCGCTTTGTATGCCAGACAGAGGCCACCTCTAAGATGTCTGTATGAAACTGAGCAGAGGGACAGGGCTTTTAGCCTATCTGTGTAGGGTAGATGTTTGATGCCCTGGATTCTCCGGGTGAGGAGTCTCTGTGGTCTCTCCAGCTGCTGCATGTGCTTTGTGAGGTACATGCTGAAATGAGCATTGTAGTCAATAATGGGCCTTATAAGGGAAGAATACAGGGATGTGATGACCTCCCTGTCCCTGGATGAGACACTCTTACATATGAGGTGGGCCATGTAGAAAGCTTTCTGTACAACAGAAGCAACATGGTAGTCAAAAGTCAGGTTGTTATCAACCTTGGTGCCCCAATCCCTCATGACTGATTGGTGCTTAGGACATTGTTATTAATGTGATAATTTGTGGGGATGTCACTCTCCCCAAATGGGATGATGATGCAATTTTTGGTATTCAGCTTGAGGCCATGTTTCTGGCACCAGCCATTTATTTGGGTGAGACCCTCTTGGAGGCTGTCCACATCACTAGGGGAATTGATGACAGCACCCAGCTTGCAGTCATCTACAACTTGGTCAGCCATACCCCACTGGTTTTGGCCTGCACCTCAGAAAAGTATATCCCACATAACAGAGGCCCCAAAACCAAACCCTGGGGTACACTGCTCATTATGGTTCTACTGCTTGAAGTGGCTTCCCCTATTTTGACTAGATGGGTTCTATCAGTGAGCATGTTAGCTACCCATCTGGTAGCATATGGATTGATGCCTAGTTGAGAGAGTTTATCTGTTATGCCGGTCACTCATCTGGTCAGGATAAAACAGACAAACATTTGTGGGTTCAGTTAAAGCCATTTTATATGACACAAACACATCAGAAATGAGGCTTTGTAACTTAAACTTAAATAAACTTATAAACAGACTGACTACCACACTCATGCATGTTAACACTCTGGTTGTTCTGCAATTTACAGAAATGATCTCTTGACATGCAATTATACAGAATTAATTATTTGATATGCAATCATACAAACTTAGACACATATAAAACAATCATGTCCAGGTTGCTGTGCATTTTACATTAGGTCTAGAAATATGACCTGATCATGTAACATAAAAGTCAGAAATGGATCTAGCAACAGGGGCTGTCTTCAAGGAATGTTCAGCTTTGGGTGCATCTGGGACATCTTCAGGAATGGGAATAGATACTGAGACATGTTCTTCGGTATGAACATTGTCAGGATTGCTCTGAGCTCTAGAGTCTGTATCACAAGTACGATGCTGCAATATCGTTTCTGATACAGGAAGAGGTCTGTGATTTCTCCTGTATTCTGTAACCTCAGATTCCACTCAGTAGGATCTCAGCTCAGCACAAATACCTCTCACTTGACTAATTTGAAATTTGATTAAAGCCTTTCACGCCATTTGCATCCTCACTGTCTCGCCTTCTTTTAATGGATGAAAAAATCTACTAATTTTATCATAGCTGAACTTCTGAGAAGAAAGTTTCTTAAAACGTTGGGCTTTGGTTGCTCTGTTGTTTTAGCATTAGGCACCAGCAAACTAGAACTAATAGGCGAGGTTGTCCTGGTTTGCCTAGATAGAAGTCTGTGAGCAGGTGAGCCAAGTAGGTTGTTACGGGGTATATTTCTGAGATTAAGTAAATTCAAGAAGATATCAGTATTGTCACACTGACCTCTCTAGTACTTGCTTTGAACTTTGTACTGCACATTCAGCAAAGCCGTTTGACTGAGGGTATTCAAGACTACTAGTAACATGAATAAAGTCCCACTCTTTTGCAAATCTCTGAAACAATTGACTAGTAAACTGAGAACCGTAGTCAGAAATAACTGTGTGGACTACCATGGACTGAGAAATGACATTTCATCTTAGTAATAACAGAACTGGATGATAGGTTAGGTAGCAAATCGATCTCAAACCAGTTCGAATAAGAGTCTACCAACACTAAGTAATACTGATTGTTCCACTCAAATATGTCAGTTGCTACTGTTGACCAAGGTAGCTCAGGAATTTGGCTTAGCTGCAGTGGCTCTTTTTGCAAATGTGGCTTGGTACTGTTGCACACTAAACAAGAAGAAATCACTTTATCAATATTGTTCGATGCAGAAGGCCAAAATACTAATCCTCTCACTCTTCTTTTGGTAGAATCAGAACCTGGGTGGCCATGATGCAAAATCTGAATGAATTCACATTGTAAGGAAGTAGGAACAATAACTTTTGGACCTTTGAAAATACCATCTTCCATCAGCATCTCATCTCTGTATGGAAAATAAGGTTGTACTTCTGACAGTAAACAGGATTGCTTTGATGGCCATTCTACATTGATGAAGTGGTTGAGCTTTTGCAAAATTGGATCAGTCTTTGTATGATCTCTCAGCTCATCAAGTCTCGTGGTAGAAATATTACATACTACCATGACATCAAAGTCAAAATTCTCTGCATCAAGCTCTTCCGTGGTATTTCTGGGCAATCTGGATAATGTATCAGCCAGATAAAGAAGTTTACCTTTTGTATAGACCATTTTGAAATTATACTTCTGCAATTTGAGCATCATTCTTTGTAGTCTTGCTGGAGTGGAATGCATAGGCTTCTTTAAAATAGTGACTAGAGGCTGATGGTCAATTTCAATCTGGGTAGCTCGGCCATAAATATAATCATGGAACTTCAAACATGTGAGCACAGTTGCCAAAAGTTCCTTCTTAATTTGAGCATACTGCATCTCAGTTTGAGTAAGAGTTTTATATGCACAGACAACAGGTCTGCCCTCTTAAAGAATAGCCGCACCAAGTCTGAACTTTGAAGCATCACAGGAAAGAACTACTGGTTTGTGGACATCATAGTATCTTAATGTAGTTGGGCTGGCAATTTGCTGTTTGAGGTTATCAAATGCTCTCTCATGTTGTTCTAACCATGACCAGGCAACATTTTTCATGTCAGCTCTCTTAAAGGTGCTGATAACTCACTAAAGTCAGGGATAAATTTGCCCAAATACTTATCCATACCAAGAAAATATTGTAAAGCCTGGACATTGTCTGGAGCTGGCATTTCAAGAATGGCTGCTTGTTTAGAAGGATCTGGTCATAAGCCTGTAGTGGTAAATAAATGGTGTACATATGTATCTTATGGTAGTCTGAATGTGCATTTCAGAAGATTGAGCTTTAAATTCACTTCACGCACTCTGTCCAGAACTTTCTTGAGGTTTCTGTCAAGATCTGCTTCACCAATGCCTCCAAACAGTAAATCATCAACTATTATTGCACATGGTTAGCCTAAAAAAATTTGCTCCATTGCACTGAAAGACTTCACTGGCAGAATTTATTTGAAAAGGCATCCTGAGGAAACTGTATCTACCAAATGGGGTACTGAATGTAGTCAGTAGTGAAGATTTGTGAACAAGCATTACTTGCCAAGATGAATCCTTTGCATTGAAGACCAAAAAAAAACAGTGGCATTTGGCATAACGATGCAATCTCCTGACTCTACCATATGATGATGAGGTCTTTGGAATGCCTTGTTCAAGTGTCTTGGGTCAATACATTTTATTTCTTATGAGCAGCTACCATGGAAGACACCCACTCAGTTGATTCTGTGACTGGACAAATCATACCTTGCTGCACCATTTTGTCTAACTGGACCTTGACTATGTCCTGCATAGGTATCGGAACTCTCCTTGCTGGTCTGACCACTGAACTGACCTCTGGGTCTACTTTTATGGAGTACACAAATGGAAGTTTGCTAAACTTATCATTAAAAACATCAGCATACTCAGTAAAGCTAGAACTGGGACATGTGCTTACATGATGTACTTCTTTGGTAAAATAAAGCAGTTTCATTCTCATACTGTCTCATACTTCATACTTTGCCAACAAATCTACTGCATTAACCTTTTCACTGACCACTGACACACCATCTTCAAAGAAAGTAGGGTTGCAGCTTTCTATATGATCAACTTGCTTTTTTGAGTGACCTTTCTTAATAACTGAATGAGGCTTGCTTGATTTACAAACTTTTGAAAATTATTCCATTTTTTACACTTGTGGCATTGCTGACCAAATGCTAAGCACTTCTCTCTTTTAGACTCATGATTGACACCACAGTTAACAACAGTTAACAATGGACTTGGGTTTTGCTGACTCACCCTTATACTGCACTGAGCATGCCCTTTTTACTGAGCTAGTCTTGAAACTTGGTAGAAAGTTATGCGCTTTCTCAGGAAACCGCACAGGGATTGCAGCTGCCATGTGCTTAGGCCTGTTTCTGCTTTCCATGTGCTGCGTGATGTCTATGTTTGCTCTAAAGGTTGCTAAAACCATGCTCTTATCACTTGTAAACATACTTGTGTGCCTTTCTGTGAGCTCATGGATTTGGCAAATCTCTGTGGCTTTGCTTAATGTTAAATCACTGTCACAAAGCAACATCATTCTCACTGCAGCACTATTAACACCACACACAAGTCTGTCCTTTATTAACATTCATCTTTCAAGTCACCAAATCTGCACATTTTGGCCTTGTTTCTCAAGTCGGCACAGTGGTGCAGTGGTAGCATTATCACCTCACAGCAAGAGGTTCTCCAATCCGATTTTGGCTGGGGAACCTTCTGGGCGGAGTCTGCATGTCCTCCATGCATACGTGTGGGTTTCCTCCATGTGCTCTGGTTTCTCCCCATGTACAAAGACATGTATCTGGAGCATTTCACCCCAGACCTCCGCTGAAAATTTGCTTTGTTTTAAGTCAGACTTTCCCTGTAAACAAATATTAAATAATAAATAAACTGCAAAAGTTTCACCTGATTTTTGGTCTCTTGTATAAAATAAGTGCCTGTCTAATGTAATATTTATCTGGGAGTTGCACAGTTCTTTAAATTTATGATGTTCTGTAGTCCTATCTCACCTTCATTCTTATATATGGGATCAGCTGCAAGTCTTCTAGTTGGCTCGTGGCTGGGTAGGTATCCCATGGTGCACCAGTACAATCCCTAGATCTCATTTGCTATGTCAACGAGTTCAGATGTGCTTCTTATAGGCTCTGGCTAAGTCTTTCAAATTTCTGAATAATTCTTCTGTTTTACTTTTAATAGCATTGTATAGTTATAGTTAGTGTAGTTTTTGCAGTTAGTATACTTAGCATTACTAGTGCGCCGTTTGTGTGCAATTTATTTAAGTACAGTTGGCCTTGGCCTTATAGTACTGGGTATCCTGTGTGCCAGTTTTCTCTTGTTAATATATTTGTTTCATAATTAGATATTAGTAATCATAAGCACCTTTTGCATTCAGTTAGGCTGTGTGTGTTTGTTAAATAGTTATAAGTCATAACATTTTGCGGTTTTTCCACTTGCTAATATTTCTTGTTATTAGTATCACCTTGTTAGTAATTTCCACAGTTTAGACTTTATTCCTGTTTTGGGTGTGTGCGAGTCTCTCTCTAATTGTTTCTGTACCCCTAGGTCTGTTTTAGTTAGAGGACCTAGTTTCCCTTTCTTTCTTCCTGCCCGGGCTAGGCCCGTTTAAGTTAGAGTACCTAGTCCTCCCTTCTTTCTTTCTGTGTATGTGTGTGTGTGTGTGTGTGTGTGTGTGTGTGAGTTCATCTTCTGTGAGGATGTCTAAGGAAAGCAAGGACCATAAGCCATCTGGCTTTAAAAAATGCATAAAATGCTCACAGAAGATGTCCATAATGGATGGCTACAGTGTCTACGTTTACTGTCTTGGGGCCAGGAACTTGCTTATTTTGACACTCTTTTAGTGCTAGGGTGTTGCAGGAAAGAAAAAAATAAGCTCATTCTCAAAGGTCTCTTAAAACCTTCTTTTGAGGAAGATCTGGCTAGCTCTTCCTCCTCTGCTAGATCTCAGGGATCTAAAAAGGAAAAGTCTAAGAACTCTAAGAGGCCCTCCCCGGCACTGGCTGGTGTCTTGTAGCTGCCTCTTAAAATTACTAAGCCTGACAAATTTACTGTCTCATCAGCCCCAGAGAGCTCGGAGCTGATTGAGAGTTGCACTACAGTGATTACAGGGTCGGCACTAAGTAGCTCAGAGGCCACCACTGACAGTATTCAACTGAGCCGGTCTTTGGAACCTTTACCGGTCTCCCCTACATTGAAGTTACCAATATTGCAGAGATCCCGTTCTCCTACTCTGTCCTCCAGGTATTCCAGGAGTTTATCGGAAGAAGATGTAGAGAGGGTAGTGCTGAGACCTTTGAAGTCATCTGCATTACTGAAATTGTTGTTGACTCTGACGCAGTCAGTTTCGGGGCCACTTGAGTCCGCTCCCCCTTCGGTGATTCCTCCTCTAAGCTTTGCTGGTCTTTCTGAGCCAGAGTGTTTGGTACCACTGGTGGAACCCTCAGTTCCAGCTCCCCTTGTGATTGTTTCAGAGCTAAGTTTCACTCTGACACTCTTGGTGCCATCCGTGGTGTCTGGGAGCCAAAGCTCCCTGGTCAGCCCTGATGGGGATGCCTGGAATTGAACCTCTTCAGTTTTGAGCCTCCCTCTTGGCACATCGGCGAGGGTGAGCTCAGATCCTACGTCTGTCTTGGAGCTGATGGCTCTTGAACCGATGGCATCCTCGGTCTCCTCAGAGCTGAGGAGGTCTTCGGAGCCAGAGAGGTCAGCATTCCAGATAATGAGGAGTGTGCTGTCCTGATCATCAGCTCCTACCAGGGGTACTGACACTATCTCCCCTAGGGCATCTACTTCTGTCTCAGCTCCTACTCACTCCCTGGACAGCAGAGACCCGCAGCCTCAGGAGCCACCGGCTGGTGGCCCTCACTCTACCTCCCCGGAATTTCCTTCTGAGGAGCCCCCACGGAAGAGAACATGTAAGAGGAAGCATGTAGACTCCCAGGATGAGTCTCTTACCTTGGACACTGGCCTCGAGGAGTCAGAAGGGTCCCCCAAGTTGTCCTCTGATGATGTCTCCTTCATAGACATCCTGGAACTCCTTAAGCAGAGGTGCGGCTGGCCCACTGTCATCCCTTCTGATGAGGAGTCAGTGTACCTGAAGGCTTTCGGGTCTCAACCTTCAGCCTATTGGCTGTATCCATCCTGCAATGAACTGATAGAGCTAGTTAGTCAAAAGGCGTGGGATACTCCGGATGCTGTGGAGCAGTCCCCAGCAGATCAAATAAGTTTCTTTCTGCACCCAGACAAAAGGAATTTTTGTCTAAAGGTGTTCCCATAAATGCCATGGTGGTGGCGGTGGCCACTAAGAAGGAGCTAGCGGAAACTTCTTCTTCTGTTCATACACTGAATAAGGAGTCTCGAACAATGGACAGATACAGGAAGTGTATCTTCTCTTCAGCGGCATTTCCTCTTAGATCGCTGAACTACCTTACACACTTCACGAGGTTTCAGAGAGATCTCCTTAAGGAGTTAGTTGATTCTGTACAAGGTACATGTACTAAGGGAGTCCCTGACAAGGTGTCTGCCCAGTTGTCCACCTTGAACTCTATTGTCAACTCATATATGAGGCTTATCTCGTATGTAGCCGATGGACCGAGTAGAGCAGCGGGTTCAGGAATTTCCCTAAGGCATCATTCCTGGATGCGTTTGTGTAATTTTGTGGAACTGTTCAAGTCTACCTTTACCAATGCCCCCTTAGATGGTTCTTCATTGTTTGGACCCAAGGTAAAGGACACTCTCACCCAGTGTGAACAAGAAAGAAAAACACTCTCTTCTGTGGGAGTATGATTTACTGTCCCCTCTAGACCATACCCTAAGGGTCAGAGGTGCAGTAAAATGTGGTTCAAGAAGTCCCAGAGGTTTTTAATTGGCTAGGCTTAAAATGGTTCTCAAGGGCAGTTAGCTTAGTACTAATCTATAAACCTATGAACTTATGAACCAATGTGCTGCCTAGTTGCTTAACAGGCATTGTAAGCTTGTGAGGCCAACATAATGTCAGCAAAGTTGAACAAGTCCACTATGCATGCATGGGCATCCACATCTTCACTGCAAGGTGTGCCTACAAACACTGTATATCAGGCTGTCAACCCCAAGAGTGTGGCAGCATGACCCTACCTTTGCAGGACCTGCTGCTGAGGTGTTGGGAGTGTCCCCACCCCTGTACTCCTATGACACACAAACACAATGTGTGACAGATGTGACTGCATTTCAAACCTTGTTGCCATGGTTGTCTCAAATTGCAGTTATTACATATGGCAATGAGCATTATGCCAACATGCACAACTCACATCCTACACTGCCTAAACCTACATCACGCACACCTGCATGTGTGCAGCTCCTTACCAGACACATTGCCAAACAGACACCTCAGAAGATCCTGCCTCTGGAGTGCAAAATAAACATAATACTGCATGCACCACTATCTCACCAGTCAAACACCCAAGGCAAAATACATAATCACACCTCTTAGCCAGAAATGATTACATTCATTATGAGACACATTTATGTCTGTGTCAAATGGCTACATATGGGACAGGTAACAGGTAGCTGTCTGTGGGTTCACACAAAAGGCCTTACCACACATTGCCATAAATCAAGGGATATCAGTTAACATAATGTTGACATAATAGCTCCTACATGTGTGTACGACTAGGGACATAAGTCACCAGCCTGTATGCAGACACATAACTGTGCTTAACCAGTCTATGTCTCTCGCGGGTATACGCATACCTTTCAGCTGCAGTTGACACTCACCTGGGATGATGGCTCCATACACAAGGAAATGGATGGAAGTCTATAATTGCCTTAGCATGTGGTGTCATTGTCAGGGGATCTACTACATGTCTGTCTGGGATGCCTTGCTCAACAGACATCAATGCTTCAACAGTGATGGTGTTCATCTCTCATCCCTGAGATTTGGAGTAACAGCCATGGCTACTGACACCACTACAATACATCTTAGATACACTGTTCAGGGAAAAGTTGGCAATGAGAACACCATCTTTTTACAACATCATGGTTATGGTGCTACACAGTGGGTATGGCAACACTGAATCCCACTCTGTGGAATGTGTCCCCACACTGGATTATGCAGGCATGTGTGCTGTCAAGGACATCTGGTTCAAAGCTGTGGTTAGCACCACAGCCATACCAGACTACATGTCCAGCCACATCTTCACACAGCAAAATGGGAGTGCTCAAGGTAATGCAGGTTGTGTACATACTCATTAAGGTTAGATATACATCCAGATTTTGTGAAACAATGTGATTTCCCAGAGACAATGCAGGTGCCATTCAGCACTGGAAGGACACATAATCAAGCAATAGCCAGCTACAGGAGCAGCTCCATGTATCCGGACACCCATTGTGCGTATTTGTATGTGCATGTATCTACCAAGATATATCATTACATACACCATGTTGTGGGGTGGCATTAAGTGACCACCAGCTGTGTTGCTTAGTCATACTGCAGCTCACTTGCCCAAAGGTTAGTTTACGCCTTTAACTACAATGTCCTATGACATCCCCCCAGGGGGAACCAATGTATTGCAACATGTTTACCAATATGGATAACCACTGCAACCCTCCAATCGAAGGTCCTCCCTGGTAGGATCTGACTGCTAATCAGTGTCATTAAAACTACAATTAATTAATAAATAATTAATTCATTAATATCCTACAAGAGGGCAGGGATGAACAAATACCTGTTAACATGGTAATGGCCATAAACACCATGCAAATATATATTTAGTATAATTTCCATCACTAGCACCTGTGTACCTGGTAAGTATCACATCAGTCACAACATGTGATGTGCATACTCAGGGGTGAAAGAATTGGGCACACAGACCTGGCCACACAGGTTTACACCTAATGTGCCTGAGATCAACATGTCTCTCCAGTGGTATTATGGGAATAATGTTTCATAGCTAAGGGCACAATCACCCGTAATTGGCATACTCATACCTCCATGTACTCTTCCCTTAGCATGCCAATATCTGAGTGCAATGGCCATTTTGTAATGGACCTTTCCAAGTAGTACTGGCACTTGCACACAACAGTATGGTCCTTCACAAGGGCACCTCACGTCTTCAGCATGTGTTCAATGGGGATCATCTGAAATGAGTGCCATTGTAGCCTGTGGCATATAGACTACTCAAAGGTGATCTCTGCCTTGCATATGGGGCAATGTGTGACAGTGTTTGATTGTAAATGCTGAATATCTGTAGGTGGCATAGTACATTGATTAATCACTGCAAGGACATTAACCTAGTATGTGATATTAACAATACATGCTGGTGGGAGAGACTTGTCTATCAGACTTTAATCTACCTTTGAAATAGAGCCATGGCTAATGGCAAGCAAAGAACCTCAGTGCACCTCAGCACACGTCATCTGTATGACTGTCTGAGCAATTGTCATTTCATCACAAGGCTTCTGCCTGCATCCCTCTTGGCCTGGGGTAATATATGCTGATCATGTAAATAAGGGTATAAAGTTGTCTATGATTGTGATAGCTGCATGGCCATTATGCTTGTAAGGTTCAAATGTTCTATGGTTCCGTAAGCTGATTTAAATTGGTCTAACAGCCACACACACAAACATGGCTACATTGAGGATAGCACTACTTCCAATTACTGCTTACAGGACACTGCATGGCACACACATAGTGCAACTTGGCTATATGTAGATTAGAACACATACCTATGTAATGGTACACACTACAGATCACAGTACATGATGCAAGCAACACACCTCATGCCTGATAGTGCTGTCAGTTTAGGACATATTATGCTTACATACATACATACAAGTATTTCAAGCATGGGCATTATTGCCAATATACCAAAACACTTGTTCCCATAATACGTGTCCAGGCTGTTATCTAAACGAGTACTTGCTTTAATGTAATTTGGGAGTCTGTTCCATGCAATGGCTACTCTGTCAGAAAAGCAATTAGTAAACTTCTCATTCCTATAGAATCTTCTACACAGGATGTCTGATGATTCTCTAGTACTTTTTGATAACTCCAAACATTCCCAGAGGTAGTTATCTCTAAGTGCCCTATATAACTGAATAAGATCTCCTCTTAGATATCTGTAAGAGACACTGTACAAGTTCAGATATTTTAGTCTTTCATAATAACTTAAATTTTCACATCCATGGATGCTCTTGATATATTTCCGCTGTACTATTTCCAGTTTACTCATGCTTGTTTTCTTATAGGGTTTCCATATTGTTATTCTGTGCTCAAGTTTGGGTCTAATGCAACTAACAAACAATGACTTCATTATTTTTGATTTCCTAGACTTTATAAATATTTTTATGCAACGTATAGTTTTATAACTATCATTAACCAATTAGTTGACATGATTAGAAAAACTCATAGCTCAATCTACCCATATACCCAGGTCCTTAAATGAGTTTACAGTTTCAATCACTGTGTGCTGTATTAAATATTCACCTTTCAATTTATGTCTCCCAAATCTGATATGCTTAGTTTTTGATGTATTTATCAGCATATTATTCTCCTGTGTCCAAATGGTCAGTTTAGTCAAGTTTATCAGTAACACATGTAATCAGTTTACCCAATTTCAGGTTGTCTGCATATAGACTGTAGAACACCTCAGATGAAAAAGTTAGGTCTGAAAGATACAATCTAAACAAGTGAGGGCCTACGACAGAGCCCTGTGGGACACTCTGACTGTAACCAAGGAGTTCACCTGTCCAGTTGCTATATGATACTTGCCATGTCCTATTTGTAAGCCATGCAGCTATCCATTTTATTAAGAGTACATTAATAGCTAGTTGTACTAATTTATTGATCAGTGTTTTGTGTATGACCCTATCAAATTGCTGAAGTTAAATCTATATAAATTGCATCACAGCAGAATTTGTCATTCATAGCTGTTATTATATTGTTATAGAACATCATGTCACAGGTGGTAACAGATCTGTTTTCAAAATATGAATGCTGACATATGGTTTCAAGTCCCAACCCATCCATTGCTGACAATAACCTATCCAATATTACCTTCTCCATTATTTTGTCACAACATAAAAGTAGACTTAAGGGTCTATATGACTCTGGATTAGTCCTACTTGACTTTCCCTTAAAGACAGGCTTAATAAGAGCATGTCTCCAATCTTGAGGAATCTCTCCATATTTATATGACCTAGTGTATAATAGATATAATGGCACTACAAATTTTTGCTGAAGTGTTCTCAGGTCATTGTTACTAATTCCACCTCCGCCCTGTGCTTTGTTTGGATCCAATTTTTGCAGTTCTTTTTCAATATAATCTAATTTGATTCCAGTATCTGGAGTTACCTGGATGTCACTCAGACAACTTATCACCCCTTTTGTGGAGCCAAACTGTTTTGCATAAGATGTTATAAATATAGCCATAATCTTTTGTCTTAGAATAAATTTTAGAATCTGCACACAGTTCATCAATTTGTATGTCTTTACTCATTTCACATCTTATGTATTTATAAAAAGGTCTCCTATTATGCTCAATATCTTCATATACATTTTCTTCAAATTTTGCTTGATCTTGTTTCACTATGCTTCATCTGTTCGTCCAGCGTGTTTATTTCAGTTTTCAAAGTTGTAGTTCGACCTCTCTTCCATTTCTTATATTTTTAGTCTTTCACCTTAATCAGATATCTTGTTCTTATGGAAATATATCCCCCTGATGTTGTATGCCTGGATCCTGGTGTTAAATATTGTTTTGATTTTTTTGCACTCAAACAATTTCTCTTTCAAAAATGTTCGCATTCCATCTGCAGTTTTTCCACTGAACACCTTACTCCAGTTAGTTTTACATAGTAAATGATTTGCTTATATATAATCTGTAATTAACATAATGCTATCCATAAGCACTGTCTCACCCCCCTTTCCAGCTTCATCACCCTAAGTTTCAACTTTTGTAAACTTAACACTTTATGTATGAGAAAAGAAATATATGTATAATTCAAATTATACAGGATGTTGGACTTTATACAAGAGATTCCTGGATGACATTGTATTTTGTGGGTAGATTCCAAAGAAAAGTTGATGGATTTTATTACATTAATTAAAGGAACTACCCATTTCTAAAATTTACCCACAAAATAAATAAAGAAGTTATGAATTATTTGGATGTGTCTATTACTAAAATTGTTAAGGACAAGAGGTTTAAGTCTAAGATTTATAGGAAGAATACTTTCTCTAACTCTTACTTATATTATACAAGTGATCATCCTTTTAAGCAAAAAAGGAACATAGTAAAAGGATAATATGTCCGTATACATAGAATGATATTGGATGATAATGATGATTTTGTTCAGGAAAGTAGACATTTAAAGAGTATGTTTCTTGAAAGGAAATACCAAGAGAAACTAATAAATCAGGTACAGAAAGAAGATACGATGGGTAGTAAAGATAAATATTGGGTGAAGCTGGTGAAAATGTTAGTAAGAATAGAAATAATGATAAGAAAGGTGTTAGTACGGATGTTGCTTTTGTCATAGATTATAATGGGGATCCCAAATTATTTACTAGGATCGTTAAGGAGGAATGGAAGAACTTTGATGTGCTTTTTAATATAACTTATAGGAGGGCCCAGAATATAATTTATTTATTTAGTTACATTTGTTTACCCGGTAGTGTCCAACTGGGCTGGTAGCCTGTTTTTAGTGGAGACCTGGGGAAAAAAGCTCCAGAAAAAAAGCAAGACAGATAAAAAATACAGAAATTACATCAGAAAGAATGAAAAACACCATACAAACTATATGTAATAAATAAAACAGTAGATAAAATGCTTACATTATAGCTACAGATTAGAAATGTAAATCACAGGGATCTAGATAACTAAGTAAAAAAGAAAAAATGGAAAACCGGCAGTGAGCAGACCTAACTGACAAGACATGAGTACACAGTGTTATAGACTGTTAACATTGAAATGTTGGAAATACTGAAATATTTACAGTCCAATAAGCAGTGAAGAAACAATCAGTTATAACACTGAATAAAAAAAAAATGAGTTGTAAAAGGTGAAATGAGTATAGAAGAGAAAATTATTAAGAGAGAGAGGAGTTATCCACGGGATCTATAGGGGGCAAAGCCAGTTGCTTTTAAGATATACTTTTATTTTTGTTTTAAATGAAGAGTAGCAGGGGGTGCATTGTATGCTTAGGAGAATAGCATTCCAAGACTTAGATATTTTGTTTGAGTAGAGGGAGTCACTATGATAGTTATGTGATTGTGTTATTTTGAGGAGTGGCCTATTGGATGACCTAAGTGACCTGCTGCTTATGTGCAGTTGGAGTAGGGTTGAACTTGTGGGTCAGTTATGAGGGTTATTCATGATTTTGTGAGTGAGAGTAAGTTGGTTTAAGGTTAACAGATTTGGAAGTTCTAGCCAGTTAAGTTGTAGAAGAATGGAACAATGATGGGTTTTATGGGGATGATTAGTAGCAAACTTTGCAATTTTATTATAGCAGGATTCAAGGTTATGCAGGTCGGCCTTGCATAAGTTGGTGAAGATATGAGAGCAGTAGAGAAATGCAGAGAGAAGTTGAGATCTAGCTGTGGCTAGCCTGGCTTGGGGTGTTAGGTAAAGTCTGGCTCTATAAAGAGCACCAAGCTCAGAATTGACTTTTTTGATAGTGAAATGTGACTATCTCACCCACGGTGGTGGTGCTGCGGTAGCGTTGTTCCCTCACAGTAAGACACTGTCCTGTTCGATTCTCAGCTAGAGCGTCTTCTGCATGGAGACATGCGTGAATGGGTGTACCTTCACTGAAGGTTGTGCATCAGGGCTAGTAACTCGGCACGTAAAAATCAACTACCAGTCATTAGCGGACTGGAGTTCTGCTGTGGCAACCCCTAACCGGGAAAAGCTGAAAGACACAAACAAACAAGGGAAATGTGAATATCAAATTTGAGATGGTTATCTATTGTAATACCTAGGAGTTTGGCTTGGTTTGTAGGCTCACTTTTGGTACAATTTGTGGAGTGAATAGAGAATGGTAGGCAGTTGGACTTGGTAGTTTTGTTTGTAAATATTGTTAATTTAGTCTTGTTTGGGTTTAGAATGAGTTGGTGGGTTGATAGGAAAATTTCAATTTCTTGGAATGCTTTTTGCATCTTTTCTTGTAGTTCTTGTAGGGAAGGGGCTGAGCAGATAACAGATGTATCATCTGCTTATTATATGACTGAGACAAGTTGAGTTGGTGTATTAAGGTTATTAGTAAATATGATAAAGAGAAGGAGGCCAAGTACTGAACCTTGGGGTACACCAGTGGATACTGGCAGTAGTGGGGAGAGTTCATTCTCCCATTTAGTAGCCTGCTGATGATTTGGTAGATAACTGAGAAACCATGACAGGGATGCTGAACTGAGATTGTATGTAGCGAGTTTGTTAAATAGTGGTTGCTAGGAAATTGTGTCAAAATCTTTTGACATGTCCAGGAAAATTGCAGAGACTAGTTGTCCATTGTTCATAAAGTGGTGGATAGTATTGGTGAAGGATAACAAGACAGTGGTTGCACTATACTGGAGTCTAAAGCCATGCTGGGTGTCAGATAGAAGGTTGTAAGTAGTAAGGTGATTGAGGAGTTGTAGCTGAATACATTTCTCAAAGACTTTGACTATGGGTGATAGGATAGCTATGGGGTGGTAGTTAGAGATATTTCTAGAGGTGCCTCCTCTGAAGGACCTGGTGGAATGTAAGGTTAAGACTAAGGGCAATAAAAGGATGGGTATGTTTACGTGTGGTGTGTGTGCCCAGTGTGCCTATATTGCCCACAAAGAAAGTGTTTTTCTGACAATTAGGAACAAAGTTATTAAAGGAACTTCCTTTTCTAATTGCAATAGTCAGGGGTTAGTGTATCTGGTTACTTGTCAATGCTGTAATGTATTCTATATTGGCAAAACAAAAAGAACCCTAAGGAGAAGAATATATGAACATTACTATGATATAAAAACCAAGGATGAGAAAAATAGTTTATATATGCATTTGAAAGGTTGCCCCAATGCCAAATATAAGGTTTTTGTGATAGAAGTAGTTCCTTTTGATTTTAAGGGGGGTTCCTGGGAGAACAAACTTGAGTATCGTGAATTGTATTGGAAATTAATCCTGGAAGCTAACAGAAGCCCAGGACTTAATGAGAATTTAAGTATAAATTCAGTGTTAAAAATGAGAGTGGCTAGATTGTGAATTATTTGGTATAGGATAAGATGTTTGCACTTCATTGTTTCTATTTATGTCCACCTGCATTTTTGTACTTTGGCCACTAGATGGCAGTAAAGAGAGATTACTATTTTGCTGTTTTAAATGCAGAAAAGTTGTAAATTCTTAATTTACTCATATTACACTTTTTATATATGTGATTATTTTTATATGTATCAATTTTTAACATTTATAAATTTACAAGTCTTTTATTTCATATGCAGGATGCAGCATTTATTTACTCTTATACAGAAGAAGTGCTGTGATTATTTTTAAATCTGTAACTTGTTTTAATGAGTGTTTGACTATTATTGGATGGTGTATAATTTATAGGTGGAGTTTTTTAATATATAAAGGCAACCATTTTATGTGGAATTTTATCTGAAGAAGTCTTGAAATGAAAACACAGTGATTCAGTTAAAGGGTTAAGTTTTTTGCTGGCCTTTTAATAAATTGCTTATTTTGCACTGGACACACTGCTTCGTAAGTGCTTTTGTATTTTACTAGTTTCCCTTTTGAGGTTGCACTTGTTTCTTGTTTTTTGTTTTTTGGTCCATGAAAGATGGTGGAAGCAGTTAGTCAGAGTGCTATGGATTCATTCAAATAATCTAATACCACTGGTGAGCTGAGGAAAGTTGCTGGCCAGTTTTCACAGTTAATAGAACTGCTCACCCTGCATTTGGAACTTTAGCTTCAACTATGAATAGCAGTTCCCTCTTTGGGAATCAAGAACAGGTGAGACCAATTAGGAGAGAGGCGGGAGAGTGAGAGGGAAGCAGATGATTCCCAAGATGGTGGATGAGCAGCAAAGAATGAATATGAGATGCATTTTTTTCAGGATCAGAGCCTTTTTCCAACCTTTCTGACCATATGCCTGGAAGGAATGGAGTCCATGGAGAAATAAATGATGACTTTTTGAAAAGGACTTTTCAAAAAGTTGACTGTAATTACTGCGATTTTCATGGATCTAATGATAATTTTCATTACGTTAACAACACACCAGTGTTTGACTAGTTAAATACAAATTATAGTTTCTCTGATGACAATTTAGAGAATTCTGCAGATGTGGTTATTGCAAATGGGCAGACGTATGATTCTGTTTGTTTTTGCATGAAATTATGTTGAAATATAAGACCTTTTTGGTTGAAACTGCTTATTTGAGACAATGTGTTAAGTAATGTATACTGTCTAAATGCTTAAGACTGTTTAAATATCCTAACAATGTAGTGGAGGGCAGTGAATTTCCTGCTGAACTTTTGAAAATATTTAATGCATGTGACTAGAAATAGTTAAAGATATTATTAAACAGAATGAGAGAAACCACAGTTTTTTATATAGGAAAATATAACAGGTTAACACTTGAATTGTGAATGATGTGCTTTTTACTGTTGATAAAAAAAAGGAAAATGTATTATGATATTATTGCCAGTATAGATGAAAAGTGCTCAAATATGATAAAAAGAAAACTAAGAAATTAGAAAGGGACAATATAGAATATTGGGAAAGGAGACCATACCCTAAACCAAAAAAGGCACATTCTTTTGAAGAGAGATGAATTATGAAAGAACTAATGTTAGAGAGACAAGTGATTAATGGGGAAAGAGGGTTTGAATAGAATAATTCTAGAAATGATAGGTCAATGCATTTGGATGGCCGTTTAGAATATCCTCTCCAAGGAGGTCTGAATGGATTTAGAACTGTTCTCCCCCCAATTATTAGCATTGACCCAACAGGGGGAGGGGGAGAAGGAGGATGAGTAATTAATATCAGGTGACCATCAAATAATCAAAGAAGGGGTTAATATGTGAAAGGCAGCTACAAGCTTTATAATCATAGTTCAGAGGTAGTTACTGATGTTTTTTTTTACATTGTTTTCTAAGGGGTTTACTTTCGTCCATAGAAAAGAAGGGTGATATCAGTAAAGTATTGATAGATTTAAAGTTTTTTTGAGGAAGAAGAATTTTGAAATATTATTTGCTGGGAACAAACACCCTGAAAGAGAGGGTGATGAATTATATCAGGAAAGCACCTACAACCCCCCCTTTACATCTGCAATTAAAGAACCTGGAATGGTTTTGGAGAGTCACCTAAGGATAGGGCTTACTGAGAATAAGTTTAAGCCTAATTTGACTGCGGAAGAGAAAAATTTACTAAGGCATATTTGTGACACCCCACCACTGGACCAGTAATCAAGGAGCCTCAATCCTCACCACTGGCACCAGTGGGGATGTACATTGGGAGGATGACAGGTACACACACACACACACACACACACACGCACGCACGCACACACGCACGCACGCACGCACGCACACACACACACACACACACACACACACACACACTATTTCCAGATGAAGGTCTCTGGATCAAGTGCAGTTTCCCTTAAGAGCACACAGAGACCACAGTCAGTCCAGGGCTGGATTCTTCCTCTTTCTCCAGATCTCCAATAAGTCTTCCCACTGACACAGCTATAGAGTTGAGATCTCAGCTGAGTGGCCAAGCCAAGACATCCAACACTCTCACTGTCCAACCAGTGCTTCATGTCCCTGCTGAAGTAACTGACACACACTCTTGGAGATTTGTTTTACACACACACACACGCACACACACCTGGGAAAGGCTGGCACAAGTTTACTAGCTATGCTCCCTTCTGCTCAGACTATAAGGTAGTTATGACTGCCACTGGCCAGCTCCTTATCAGCTACTTTAAGGCCCTTAACAAAGGGTGTCCAATCATACTGTGTAATGTTACTATCAACACAAATGGTAGTTTGACAAAGAGCAAGGCTATTAGGAGTATCCCACGTAGTATTCCCAAATAAATAATATAAGGGATATAAACAACTCTGCAACCTTGCTAAAAAACAATTCATCAGAGACAAAAAGTCCTACTATATTAAACTCCAATCCAACCAATCAAAAAGCCCAAAACAGTTCTGGAATTACATTAATTCTCTTCTCAACCTAGATACCAGAAGCAATCCCTGACCTGACACCAGCAAATCTGATCCTGAAATAGCCTCTCTATTCAACTCCTTCTTCACCAACTCCATAGCAGAATGGACCAAAACCTTCCCTAACAATAACCCTTCTCCTCAGCCTACCCTTTCTTCCCCACCACCTACATCACCCTCTGCCCCCAATCCTCCTCCTATATTCAAGCTTAAACCCATCTCAACCTCCCATATAAAAAATGACTCTCTAAATTAAAACCTTGCACCAATGCCCCTGATAATATCCCATCCTCCTTCCTAAAAATAGCTGCAGATGGTATCATTCTCCCCATTAGCATCCTGATAAATAGATCCATGCTGGAATCTTATGTGCCCAAATTATGGCATATTTCCTTTATTCTACCTCTCCATAAAAGAGGCAAAAACAATAACATCCCCAACTTCCACCCCATACCTCCCATATAAAAATGACTCTCTAAATTAAAACCTTGCACCAATGCCCCTGATAATATTCCATCCTCCTTCCTAAAAATAGCTGCAGATGGTATAATTCTCCCCATTAGCATCCTGATAAATAGATCCATGCTGGAATCTTATGTGCCCAAATTATGGCATACTTCCTTTATTCTACCTCTCCATAAAAGAGGCAAAAACAATAACATCCCCAACTTCCACCCCATAGCCATCCTCTCCCCAATTTCCAAACTACTTGAAAAATGCATCCACATTCAGCTTATGCCATTCCTAGCCAATCACCAGCTAATCATTCCAACCTAACACAGCTTCTGTCCAGGCCATAGCACTACCACTGCACTTCTCTCCTTCTTAGATACAATAAATATTGCCTGTGACTCTGGAAAAATAGTTTCTACTGTTCTACTAGATCTGCCTAAGGCATTCAATACCATCTATCACATCCATCTCCTAAACCATCCCTCCAGCCTTAATCTCTCCCAGAATACCTTATCTTGGTTCTCAGGCTACCTCTCAGATAGCTCTCAAGCTGCAAAATAGGGGAAAGGTACCTCAACCTTCCTTCCTACCCCCACTGGGGTTCCCCAGGGATCCATACCCAGTCCAATGTTATTTAACATCTTTATTAATGATTTCCACAAAGCCATACCCAATACCAAAATTGTACAATACGCAGATGATTCCACATTAGTTTGCAGCACCTCTAACCTCCCAGAGCTTCAAACAATGACCCACACTGCTTTCTCCACCACTGAAAATTGAATGCTTCAGAACCACCTCTCACTAAATGCCAATAAATCCAAAATACTATTATTCTCTCCCTCAAAAGCTTCCCCTCTTGATAAAAACTCATTCCAAATTATTAGCCAAAACAACTCCACTGTAGAGGTTGCTCCCTTCACCAAACTACTTGGGGTCACTATTGATGAACACCTAAAATTTGATACTCACATCCAGCAAAACATTAAAAAAATCTATATAAAACTTGGTATGCTATACAGGAACATTCACTTTTTCTCTCCTTCCACCAGACAAACTCTTGCCACTACCTATCTACCCCCCTCACTAATGTATGGTGCTCCTCTATTAACAAACTTATCGGCCACGCTCACCTCAAAATTGGAAGTCTGTTATAACAAGATTTCTAAATTTGCTACTAAAGCCAAGTACTCCTCCCATCATTGTATTGCCCTTAATTTGTTACACTGGCTTGAACTCTCTAACCATCTAGACTATCTTCAAATTACCACAGCCCACAAACTAATTTTTCAATCTTCTAAGTGCCCTGCACTATCCAACATCCTTTCACCTTACACCCTTCAGAGAACTCTCAGATCTACTCACCAAAACCTAATCTTTCTCTGAAAACCTAATTGCCCCGCTGGTCAACTCCTGCTATCCTTTTCCTTAGCAAAAAGTGGAATTCTCTTTCTTCCTCTCTAAGAACTTGTGCAAACTTTGAAAACTTTAAATCTCAGTTACATTCCTACCTTTAACAGAAAATGCAACTGTATTCTCCTCACCTAGTCCTATATTTCTCTCTCCACCTCTAAACCCCTGACTAGCTATGATTACTAGCTAACCAAACATAATTGTACATATTGTAAATAACTAAATTATACTATGTACCTAAGAAATTGTGCCTGCTCTCTAACATGAAATGTAATTATAAATTGTTCTTCTTTACTAAGTTTGTATCTGTATTTAAACTATGTAATGCGGAGCTTTTCTCCCCGGGCCTCCACTGAAAATGGGCTCCCTGAGCCCAGTGGACCTCCCCGGTCATCAAACTGAAAATACATAAATAAATAAATACATATGCAAGTACTCTCAGAACTTAAGTATCACCAGACAGATCAGCCACAATGATTAGTTTAAATATATTTAATAATAAATATTAAAAGAACAAGAAAATACTCTGTATATATTTACGGTGACAGCAGAGTTCAAAATCACAGGAAATATTTAAAACAACACTGCAGGACAGTCTCAAATAAATAATGCACATATCTAAGCTAAGCTTTTCTATATTCCTATCTTTATTTAAGAGAATTGCTATATTCTAGTACACTTCCTTAATTAGATCAGCAAGGCAGATGTGGTGAGTAGATCGTGATGCTGTCAGGTCAAAGACAGAATACAGAATGCTGCCCGTCTCTCTAATAGACTTCCCAAATTAATATCACAAATAGTACTGCTGGGATAACTTGCAGAATGACATCATTGTCTGTCATCTGACTCTATCCCAGATAAAACCCCCACTGCTGAAACCTAGCATCTACCAGTGAAAATACATACACAAGGGCTTTTCCTTAGATCTTGGTACTTGCTGGAAGTCATAAAACAATAAAACACTTCCAAAAAATACAGAAAGTTCCCTAGTTCTAGACAATGTGTCTCTTACTAAACTGAAACTGAAAGATAACATCTTATGGCCTGGTCATAAAGTAATTTAATTTCAGCTATTTTTCTAAAGTAACCTTCCTGTGTCCCAGTTGCCACCATTAAATATACACAAAAGTTACAATAGTATACCTACATTTCTGTTCTCTTTCAGCAGGGCACACTGTGGATATATATTTAAGCTCAGTACTTTACAAAATACCTTTCAACACACAATTCTGTACCAGCAGTTTGATACACACATTATATACATTTCTAATAGTTGTAACACAAACATCTTACAAGAAGCATGTTGACATTCACAAATGACACATTAACATTTACAAAATTTCAGATAGCTGTTCTGGCAGTATCTCCCTTTGTCACACTTCTATATAAATCATGTTGATATTCACGAATGACATACAATTATCTACAAATTTCCAGCTAGCTGGGCTGGCAGTACCTCCTTAGTCACATTTCTTCCCCCTTCAAAGACTCAAGCTAGTTTTTCAAGTGACCCTGGAAAAACATTGCTTGAGAGGGATGAGCCTACCTGGGAATACATTACCCTATTGCCTGTCTTGAGATCCCAGCTGTCTTTGCACTGTGGACCCCCAGCCACTTTATTCAACAAGGATGGCCATCAAAGAAATTACCTCAAGAAGTGCAACCTTATTTTCCATACAGAGATGAAATTTTATCTGACAATGGTATCATTATGAAAGGACCGAATGTGATTGTTCCAAAGTACTTGCAACACGAGTACATTATTATCTTGCATTGTGGTCATCCAGGAACTGACTACCAAAAGAAGGATTAGTATTTTGGCCTTCTATGTCACAAGATATTGAGAGAGCACTTTCATTTTGTTCCGTATATAATAGTACAAAGCCACTTCAACAGAAAGAACCACTTCAGCTATACCAGATTCCTGAACTACCTTGGTCGATAGTAGCTACTGACATTTTTGAATGGAATGGTCAACATTATTTGGTGTTAGCAGAATCTTACACCAATTGGTTCGAGATTGACCTACTCCCTAACCTAGGATATAGTACTGTCATTACTAAGATGAAACATCATTTTGCAGTACATGGTTGTCCATGCAAGTTATTTCTGACAATGGCATGCAGTTTAAAATCCAACAGTTCAAAAGATTTGCTGAAGAATGAGACCTAACTTATGTTACAAGTAGCCCTGAGTACCCACAGTCAAATGGTTGGGCAGAATGTGCAATTCAAATTGCAAAACAGTTACTAGAAAAGTCAAAATGAATAATAGTGTGTTTTCCTGAATCTCTTGAATCTCAGAAAAATTCCTCATGATAAAAATCTTGGTTCTCCTGCCCAGAAATGTCTGTCGAGACAAACGAGAACTACATTATCAACCAGTAGTCAGTTGTCAGTTCCATGTGCCAAGAACAAGAGGTCATTGAAAACCAATCTGTTGAAAAAGAAGAGTTTAACCCAGAAGTCCTATTATGATACGACCAGCAAACTACTCAATCCATTACAAGAAGGAGAAGCGGTAAGGATGCAAACATCCAGAGACTTTGATCAGATTGGAGTCGTGAAGAACATTTGCCTGGAGCTGAGATCATACATTATGGAATCACAAGGAGCAGACTTTAGATGGAATCGGAAGAATTTAATACCAGTGTCCAAGCCTATACCACAGCACATAGCTTGTGGAAAAGATTCTTTATCTCAGAGTGAGTTGTCCAGTGTTCCAATTCCAGAGGAAGTTCCAGAGAATATTCCTATGCTTGTGATGAATCCAGAAGTTCCTGATACGAGTTGTTCACCAAAGACTGCCCCTGTTGCTAAATTTGGTCCAGATTGTTATGTTACAAGACATGGTCACATCTCCAAACCCTGTAACAGATTCAAGACAACTTGGACATGAACAGTGTGTTTTGTTTTTAATGTGTATCATAATGCATGCCTAACTCTTATTTTTTTTTTTTACAAAGGCCAATCTTTTTAAGAGGGAGGATATAGATCAATATTTGTGTGTATGTACCTTTAAGAAGCTATCCAAGGGCTTGCACAAGTATATAATTACTGAGCACGTGCGAGCCTGACTGCCATTTTGTAGTAAGCTGTTAAGATGCAAGCATGTATATATTTAAAGTCTGTCTGTTAACCAGTTTGTTTGTGTTTTATGATGCTACTATCCAGCCTGATGTGTTTCTATATATTAAAGCATCTAAAGAAACTACCACACCTGTTTGTGTCATCTATGTTAGAGAAGGATGAGTAATAAGTATTTTAAGAGAATTTCAGCAATGTTTAAAACTTGTCTTTAATTTTGTACCATTGTCTCCCCATTATATTTGCTCTTTCTCCTGATTCTTGAGTGAAAAAGTTGAAATCTATGGATGCACATGAAATATTTCTGTCCTAATGCATTTGCTCTTGACTACCGTTGATTTTACCTCATATTTTTTGTCTTGTCTTGTTCCTCATAATAATTACTAAGGACTAGCATTTAGGCAATAATGCCAGGCATTAGCGTTTCTTACTTATTCTTAATGCATAATAATGCAAAATCCATTCTTCTATGAAGTTTTTAAGTGAATTATCATAATATTTAAAAATGTTCCTGACTGCGGGCCTTTGTCCATCATTATTTTTGGCTTTATCTCTGATTCTTAAGCAAAGAAGTTGAGAGGTATGCATACTGCTTTTGTGTAAGTAAATATGTGATTTTCTCAGCGACATAACTAACACAGTTGTATATTTGCACTGAGTGGTGCATGCCTTGCATTTTGTATCATATAAGATTTTGAATTTTTTCCTTCATCTGTTAATGATGTTGGTTAATATGCGTGAAGTTACAAAGTATTAACTTTACTTCTGCTGAACTGTACAAGAAATGAGGTGGTGGGTTCTACTACAAGTACCCGAGTCACATGTGCTGCTTGAAGACCGCAGACTCACAGCCAGTGACTCTTGCATTTTGCAGCTCACATGAGCTGCTGCTTATGTCATAATTATATAAAATGTAGATGTTTTTGTATTATTTTTGAAGCGTGCAAAATTATTATTCTTAAAATGTTTTGTAATACTTTGGAGATTTTCTCCTATGAACTCCACTGAAAATGGGATCCTACATCACTCAGAAAGATTACACTAAGTATACATGTAGTCTACACTTTGTGGTAACCTTTATGAATCCCCCTTAATATTTTAAGCCTAGAAGAAAATTAAACTAAAATTAGGAAGAAGGTGTGAGTTATGCTTGTGTTGTCTGTTCACGCAGGGCAGTGTACACAGTGTAGGCATTAATGAATCATAGTCACAATGTATAACTGTGTAAGAATTCTTTCACATCTCTAGTTAGTTGATATGCCAGGCTGGAGAAGTTTAGGTGACACTGTAATATTTTAATTTAAATGAATGTCACCTGTAAGGAAAAACTATGCAGGTTTACAGCAGAAACAGTTTCTCCTAATGTGTTCTGCCAGTCCCTTTTAGTAAGACTATATAACACGGGGCCATTAAGAACATTTTACTAAATGACATATTGTAGGAAAACACTATAGACAGAACAATTCTTTTTCTGATGCATTCTTTTTTTTTCATATATTTTTAATATAAACAGAAGTATGTAATACAGTTCAAAATAGCAACAATACAATTGTAAAGAAAAAGAAAACAGTCTTTTTTTTCCAAGGGAAAAATATGCAATATATATATATATATATATATATATATATATATATATAGCACGCCTGCAAAGGAGCACATCTATTTTCCACACAGAACAGAGGAGAGAGCAAGAACACTACATGAATTTTATGCTGTAGCACATTTCCTTGACATTTTAAGGCCATAGACTGCACTCACCTGGTGATCAGAGGAAGATCAACAGGAAGGGTCCCACTCAGTCAACTGCCAGGTTGTCTGTAATGCCCAAGAGATCATCCTCCGTGTGTGTGCAGACAACTCAGGCAGTTACTATGACTCGCACATATTGCACACCTCACAGTTTTACACAAGGTTTGCAATGGAACTGTGGCTCATGACACCCAGCAGAAATGCACACACATGCAAAGAAGGATACAATAATTCCTATAGTGTTTGATTTGTGCAAATATTCTTACATATCACTGGTATATGTGTGTATATATTGACAATGCTTTCATGTAGGTTCAATTTAGGCCACTGACAGTCATACATATATATCCTATGCATTTTTTGGACCCCATACTTGAGGAAGTAAAAATCAAAAGAGCAAATGGGCATTTTAGGCCTATATTGAAGCAGAAAGAATTCCTGTTTGATAACGACAGGGTTCAATCGATGGAGCCATCAGAATGTAGTCTGAGGGGACAATCAGATAATCATGATTTTAATTCAGCCTGCATATTGAGATTTCCATTAGATTTCGTTAGTATCAAAGAAATTATAATGAAGAATTGGGGCATATTAAATGATGATTATATATTGGCAACTAAGTTAGGTACAGTACCTAAGATAATATGGAAGAAAGGTTCTAACTTTAATGAACTATTTCAAAGGCAGTTTTATGCCAAGCCAACATTTTTTAATGTAGGAATGATGCAATGTGGCAATTGTCCATATTGCCACTACATGATCCCAGGTTCAAAAGCAGTTATTAAAGGGGTCGAAATCCACATTAAAGGCAAATTCAATTGTACCTCTAAAGGAGTTTTTTATTTAGCAACTTGTCAAGGATGCCCCTGTTTCTATATAGGAAAAACGGAGTGTAGGCTAAGGGACAGGGTACACGAACATCTGAGAAGCATCAACTTACATAAGGAGGACAACGCTCTAGTGAGACATATCATGGAACACCCTGAACATAAATTCTGTTTTAGAGTAATACAGCAAATAAAACAGGAAATGAGAGGAGGTCCCTTTAATTTGCTATTGGAGAAAAGTGAACTTATATGGCAAATCAAACTGAATGCCTTCACACACCCAGGGCTCAATGAAAAATGTTCCCTTATGTGCCTCTTAAAGCTTAGGTGTTTAGAGAGATAAATAATTCAATTCGCCTTAGAGTAATATAGTGAGCAAAATAAGAAATGAGAGGAGGCCCCAGTTGAACAGGCATAATTTGTCATTATTATATGTTTTAATATGCATGTTCTAAATCAATTTTTTATCTTGTTTCGTATATCATTTTATTTAACATACTTGTAATGTTAAAGGCTTTTTATATTCATATTTATAGTCATTTACAGAGGAAATTTATATTGGTTTTCCAAAATAGATGTCATAGCTAAACATTCACTAATAGTATATGTTCTGCCATTATGGAAGATAAATTGATTGTATGTGGATGTTTATGAATGTTGCAATAATTTTGTATTCACTGTCTCACATATAACATATGAGATTAATTTTTCAAAATATGAACTAGTTTCTGACTTAATAGGTGCTGTGGGAAATTGATGGATCGCTTTACTAGGTTATAGGGTATAGGAAAAGTAAACTTGTTGAAATCAACAGCGACCCATTTATCTGTTTGTTTAGAGTTATTGTTTGATGCAAGAAGTCTGTCACTTTAAGAAATGTAAATACCTGCTTTAGATTTGGTGGGCTTTTTAAATTAATTACATATATAAGTAGGTGAGAATCAAAAGATTAATGTTTGTCATTTTATCTGAGGAAGTCTAACCATCGCGTTGGACGAAAAGCGTTGTATAAACTTTTTAACGTTTAATAACATTAAAGCGTGTACAGGGGGTTGGTGCCTAAGCATTTTTTCTTTAGTCTTTTTTTGTTATTTTAGTGTTTTAGTCATACATATGCACCTACAACCATGTGTTACCTTTGACATGGCATATGTATGTCACATATATGCATTTTATTACACATTTGTTTGGGTTGTGTACATCTATTTGTGTATTTAGCAGCCATTTTGCTGCTTTGCTGCAGTAATGCTATTTGGCACTGAGCTTGGTTGTTTGTTTTTCACATGCATAGTAAGAGGTTTGATTCTGTTCTCAGTTGGAGTTATCTAGCACTCCTAGATCTGCATTTACTCATCTATGATGTTGCTTGGCTTATACTTGTAGTGCTGACAGACTACTTGGATATGTGTTTATTTATCCAATGTGTACTGTAATCCTTATTTATTACCTTACAACACACCTCTACCATCGGTCATACATATCCAGGTATGACTGCCACACAGTTTGTGATATGTTGTAATGTGATGGTGCATAATCAGATATGATTTTATGCATTCCCTCCTTCTCTGATAAATTTCCATTGCCCATGCTGTGCGGTATGCCTTCTGTGCAAACTATCTGTCCTTACTGTTTTTTCCAACCTTTATCTGCCATGTGTTGTGATATTTATTCTACTGATACACCTGCTGTGGTGACCTTCTCCTTCTCTTTCCCTATCGCTACCTTTCTTTCTATTCTTTCCCTCAGATTGTCCTATTCCAGCATACCTCTTGTTTGTCCCTCTTCTTCACCCATACCCCACATCTTCTTTTCTATCTCCCACTTCCCTTGGGTATGTATGTTGCCTGTGTTCTCCACACAAACCCCACAACCTCTGTTAACTAATGTTAGCTGTGGTGATGTAACCATAATTGCCCTTCTCCTTTATTAATTTTTTGTAAGAAAAGTTACAGATTTTGTCAGAATCTGTAAGTGATTGCTAGCATAGTTTAATAATAATGTGTGTATGGTGATATTCCACAGTTGTCCTTAAACTTACTGGAGAGATTCTGTTATAGATATGTATTTATGTTTTATATTATTTGGTTTTTACAAGTCCATCTACATTTAAAACAGTTAATAAGATATTTTATAACTATTTACATAAGTCCATAACAAGAAATAAATATATATTCTTAACCATTTGTACTTTTCAGTAAATCAATGAGCTTTTGCCAAGATATGTACTGATGAGTTATGTTTAAAATTCTCATTCTTATAGTTGACAACTCATTTTTACAGATAGTCTTAGCTAGGCACACAAATTCACCAAATGCTAATTCAGTTTTACATTTCCAGTTTTTTGTTATAACTTTTCTTCCAATGGCAAGTATTGCCCAAAGAAGAGGTATTTGAGAAATAGGTATAGCTGCTGGGGGTCTATATCATATTCTCAAAGAGGCGTTCTATCGAACGCCTCTTCATCGACACATAGTCAGTGAAGGCACCAAACCGCGAATGTTTACATCACTGATTTCTTTCCCTGAGAAAGAAATTGGGCAAGTATTGCCCAAAGAAGAGGTATTTGAGAAATAGGTATAGCTGCTGGGGGTCTATATCATATTCTCAAAGAGGCGTTCTATCAAATGCCTCTTCATCGATACGTAGTCAGTGAAGGCACTAAACCGCAAATGTTTACATCACTGGTTTCTTTCCCTGAGAAAGAAATCGCTTGCCCATCCCCATTAGTTTGCCATTTTCTCCACTGTAGTGTGATCTCGGAGTTGGTATATTTAGTTAGGGGAGGTGTGGGGGTGAAGCCCCCACTTTATTTATGTTTGAAGTGGTGTATTTGTGTTTTGAAGGCAAGCAATTTCTTTCCCAGGGAAAGAAATTGCTGTTTTGAACTTTCACAGTTAAGTGACCTCGCTGATTACATAATGATGAGCAGGCGTTCGATGAAATGCCTCTTTGAGGATTTACTATAGACCCAGCTGCTGGAATTAGGGAATTAAATAGTATCAAGGAGTCAGTAATAATGCGATTGTCTGACAACAACGCCGGTGAAAAGATGTTAAAATCACTGCAGCTTACAATCTCTTCTCATGTGTAACAAACCAGCATTAAGAACTTCATTACACCTCCAGCATTTTATTTTTCCTGTTTATATATTTGAGTCATTTTATGAGGTATAAGAAAGACTCTATGCAGAAATGTACATGCATAGATTTTCCAATAAAGTGAGGACGCTGACTTTCCTGCAGATTTTAAGAATAACTTTTTATTTAGTTCTGAGAAGTTCTAGATTATCATATCTGGGGTAACAAATTCAGTTCTAATAATCTTGTATTTAATTGATAAATATGACTTCCCCTTGGGTGGCCCACTATTAACATTAGAGAATAGATTCAAGATTTTTGGAACAAGTTTAGTTTGAAGATCTAGTGATAGTTTTATTTTATCCAGAATATATTCTTTACGGGTATGTATAGCTAACCAGTTTCCTTGCTCTATGCTATATATTGCTGTTAAATATTAATCAGGATGTATTTTGTTGCCATTAAGAAATTGATGCCAAAATATTAGGTTATTATTCTTGAAAGCTGTCATTCTCTTTGCATTAAAAGATACTAAGCATCCATTAGTGAATGCAATGGGAATAACAGGATTAGTAATTCCTTAACTAAGTAATTTTAATTCATAAACCTTCTAAAGATTGAAAGGATTTGGTTAATAAAAAGCATAAAAGTAAACTTGTATCTTTCATTCAAAGCAAAATCTTATAAAGCCCAGTAGAATATACTGATACTCACTTTCATACTAGAATCTATGATACATTTGTTGTTGTCTACTAATATTTTCTCATATAGATTTCCAAGAGACATATGAAGAAACTAACCACAATAATATTATTTTAATAATTACAGCATTAATATATAGCTCATTGTTTGGAAACCCAGTGTCCCATTCCTCCCTGCTTTTGAGTTAACATGCCAGTCTAAAGATATCCTTTTTTTAGGGTACTGTGAAATTTTAAGTAAGGTAGAATTTATTTTTCTTATATTTTTTTAGAGTGGGGAGAGTTAATGATTGACTATAGTATAAGATTTTTGGTAAAATTCTTATTTTAATCAGGGTGAGTCTATCTTCCATTATAAAAAAAATAGCTTATTTCAATTGTCTATGAAGTATACCAAGGAAGAACCAGGAACCCAGGACGCCAGTTACTATTTAAAACACTCCATCTTTAATAACCAAAATGTTTTAGTGCTTTCATCTCTAAATTAGAGACTTCATCAGAAACATTACATTCTATTGGTCATCAATTTTTATAGTATACCAAATTAAGTCACATCACAAAAACAATTAAATATTTAAAGAAATAAATACCATAAAAACCAACCCAAAAAGAACATATATGTATAAAAAAAATGGCTTAAAGGGTCCAGTGCAAAATTCATTTGTATGATACACTCAGTGTCCTGAAATGTAAAAACATTAAAATGCATTTCTTAAATATATATATATATATATATATATATATAAAGGAGTTGTTTATACAAATTACAGTAAAACACACACATTTGTATAAGTATGTTTGAAGTAAATCAAAATATTTTAAACTCTTTTTATACAAATTAATTTCTAAATAAAATCATAAATTTTAAACCTTAATAAAATACATACTTAAAATGTCAAAGAAGTATGAAAAATAGATTATATTAAACTGAAACCTTATAAATTATTTGATCTTTCTACTAAGAAAGGAATCAAGGAAACTGTTTCATTAAGCCCAGGGGGGTACATAGAAGCCAGTCTAAACTGCCACTGGCTTTCCTTCTTTTTCAATACATTTTTCCAGTCACCTCCCCTGGTATCAACTTTAACCATATCAAGTATGCCGAACACAAATTTATCAAATCCATCACGTTACACTGTGTTTGTAAAGTGCATTAGTATTTTTGCAACTTCTCATTTCATAAAGATGTTCATATATTCTGTTTTTTAAGAGGTGTTCTGTCTTCCCAACATAAAAATATTTACATGTGTTACATATAGCAAGGTAGATGACCCCTCTAGTATTGCAATTACCCTTCATAAAATGCACTCTACTATTCACTGTGTTGTGCAACACTACAAACGGTTCAACATTGATATAGGGGCAATAATGACACATACCGCATCTTTTTGTCCCCTCATTGTTCTTTGTAGTACTCTTCGGCTTAATTTCTAAAAGCTGTTTCAAATTTTTACTAACCCTAGTAACAAAAGTCGGTTTAGGGCCAACATTTTTGTATATAGCCTCATTGGTTCTTAAAATATTCCAATTTTTTATGTATATGTTTTTTATAACTGGTGTTCTTGTGTTGAAAGTAAGAATACATGCTGTATTGTAATTATGATTTGAAATACATGAATTCTCTGTTATATTTTCCCCCAATGGTTCCAAAAAGGTACCTGCACCCAATAAAGGTAAATATTTCTGTCCCCACAACCTATTTATATCATATAAAATAGAATTAATCAAATCCAGTGGATAACCTCTCTCTGTAAACATTCCCCTAAGTAAACTAAATTCGCTATCCAAATCCTCTTTATTTGAAGTCATCCTAGCAATTCTAATTGCTTGGCCCTTAATGATGCTTATTTTTTGTGTCAAAGGATGATTACTTTCGAAATGCAAATAAGCATTACAAAAAGTCTTTTTCCTAAATATTTTAGACTTAAAGCATTTATTCTGAGTATCCTTGATTATAAGTGTATCCAAATAACTAATATTTACATGACTATACTGAAAAGTAAAGGCCAAATACCCTGTACTAGAATTAATATGATTAATAAAACCAGCTATTTTGTCTTCTGTATCCCCCCATAGGATGAAAATATCATCCAAATAGCGGAGATATAATTTGATATTTGACCAATAGGGGCTTTTGAAAACATGTTCAATCTCCCAGCCCAGTAAAACAAGGTTAGAGTATACTGGTGAACAGGCTGCTCCCATTGGGACACCTGTTATTTGCTGGTAAAATTCCCCTTCGAACCACAAGTAGTTATTATCCAAAACTATGTTCATGAGTTCGCAAATAAGTTTCACCCTATCATTGTCCAAATCTGAAAATGTAAACAAGACTTCTTCAAATAAAGCCAAACCCTCCTCTTTAGGAATGCATGTAAATACGTCTTTTACATCAACAGTTAACAGTATGATGTTTTCCTGGAACAATTCCTGTTTAACACTCTTCAAAAAAATCCCAGGAATGGAGGCGTGGCCAAGGGTGAACACAGGATAGCAGCAGATTTCTTCAGCTCCACCAATTTCATTACACTGACAGGAATTAATTACTTAAAAAATTAATTTTTGAAGTAATTTTCTTTCTAAATATGTTTGTTTTATATAGTTCTTGAGCTATATCTAAAAAAGAAAGGAAATTTTAACAATATTCCTGTCAGAAATCACTTTGGAAATTTTCCTGTCAGTTTATCAGTCTGAAATGAGTTCCAGTAAGACAAATTCTCAAGACTCCAGCATCAAGAAAGAACTTCAGTCTCTGATAACTATTATCCAGCAACTTACTGCTAAGATGGATAAAATGGATACTAAAATAGATACCTTCATAGAAAAAACTACAAAACAAATAGACTTGTTACATATAGACCTGCAACAACAGAAGATCCAGATGACAGGCATAGAAGAAGCTGTGAATGACATGGAAAATAGAATCCAAGAAGAGGAAATCAACATTGAGTTTCTGCTGAAACAAAATACACATTTACAAACAAAGCTGGATGACCTGGAAAATAGATCTAGGCGCAATAACATTAGGATTTTTGGACTGCCAGAAAATATTGAAGGTAACAATATTACTTCTTTTTTAACAACATGGCTCCCTTAAACATTAGACTTACCAGAAGCATTCTCTTTTGGTATCGAAAGAGCACATAGATCTATAGCTAATACTAACTCTAACAAAAACTATCCTAGATCAGTTATAGTTAGATTTCTATCATCTTTTGATAAAGAGATGGTTCTTAAATCTGCTTGGGCTAAAGCTCCTGTTAAGATTAATGAGACAACTGTGCATTTTGACAATGACTATTCTTCATTGGTAGTAGCTAAAAGAAAAGTTTTTCTGCCACTAATAAGGGAGCTTAAAAAAGCACAGTTTAAAACATACCTTCTGTTTCCTGCCAAGCTAAAAATCTTCCTTCCTGATGGTCCTAAAATTTTTGATGACTTAGACTCTGCTTTACTGTTTATCAAAAAAATAAGATTTTGGATAAAATAGAGGAAATGGAATGGGCTAGTCCTTCATTAAAGAGACTGGCAACTGAAACTTCGTGGAAGACTTCAGAGAAGAAGAAGAGACTAAAAAACAAATGATTTGTTCTATGTTTTTTCTTTTTTCTCTCATCATTTTACTTCATTATTAATCTTTTTAAATATAGTTCCTGCATTTCCAGAAAGCCACAAATATTCTGAAAAAGATTTAATCAAAGTTATTCTCTGTGTGCAAAGAAATGTTTTGTTTCATAACCAGTCAAAATATCTGAGGAACTAATAACAAGCTATTATTCAATTTGTTTCTCTTTCTGAAAAAGAGAAGTAAGGTCAGTAATTTGATACATTTTTTCTTTTTTCTCCTTTTCTTCTTTTCTTTGTTTAAACAATGACATTCTATTTAGATTATGTAGTGGGTAAAGGGTGGTGGAGGGCAGGGAGAGAAGTGTAATGAAAATATGATAAATGGAATAATAACATATTTATTCCTTGTAAAAAGTTTATATGTTCTTCAAATGCTATTCCTAATTATACTTTCTTGATTATACTGCTTATGCTTGTTTGTAAATAATCTGTCATGCTTTAACTAATAATAATTAGAACTAAATAATAGTAAATAATATGTTTTATTTTTAACTCTATTAATATAAACAGTAAGTAATATTCCATTGTATATACTTCTTCTAGCTTTCTCTTACATTTTTTTATTTCTGCTTTACACTCGTTTATTTTCTACTCTCTTTTTCTTTTCTTTATTCTTTCTCTTTATTTTTTTTTTCATATTAATATATATAAATGCTTTTGATCATATAGACACAGTAAATAATAAGATTTGCATAAAAATTGAGTTGGGACAAAAATATTGAGTTTTATTACTTATTAATAACTTTGGGCTTAATTTCACTTACATAGAGGCTGTAATAACCTGTAAAATACATCGCAAAGGTTTTGTCATGTTTAGATGCATTTACACTGCTAAATGAATGTTTGTCACTAGTTTTTAACAAGTTTCCCGCCAAAATGTTAAGGGAGGCAATCTGGGATGTGGGCTACCTCATGAACAGTGTCCTCGAGTTGTTTCAAAAGCTTCAACTCTCAGAATTCTCACAGAGAAGCTGAAAGCAGTCAATTTGACCTTTGATCTAGATATCACACTGACACATCGCAGATTCAGGAAGTACACTCTACCAGGAAGTAGAACTGATGCAAATGCGACTATGTGAAGGAAAATGAACTCTTTAACATTTAAATGTGAGTTATTTTATATAATTACTTAAATATATATGTTATAATTCATAAAATATGTCAGTTATAATGATTTTAAATGATGCAGTTTCTTGTAGTAAGTAAATGTCTTATTTTAGAAGGCATAGAAAATGAAACATTTATTCAAGTGTTTTTGAAAATCTACTTGACTGCAGCATACTAATCTGTGTTAAAACTTATGTTCCAAACATATACATTACTATAACTCATTTAATTCATCTGATTGACAAGCATAAATAACTTTATAACTCTATTCTGGAAGAAATTGTCATATGATATATTTTAAAGCAGTAGTATAGACATACAAAATACAGATGGCTTTTTTTACAATAATGCAAGTGTTTCTGAGAATTTGCATAACTATGCAGTATGATTTATAACAATTTCTATAAATATAATATTTTATTCTATTGTCAATAATGAGTATGAGTAAAATGCTCATATACAAGCAATTCAAGGTGTTTTGGAAGCTGTTGACTGCATTTACATGACAGAAAATAGATGCATCTTAATATATGTAATGTCTGAACCATATTAGCCAAAGTTTTTGATTTAAATGAATGTTAGAACTTATTTTTACATACTTTGAATAAATTAATATGTAAAAATGCCTTCCTTTTTTTTTTCTCTCTCTTTCTTTCACTCTCTCTCCCTCTTTCACATCTTTTATTTCTCTCTCTCCTCTTGGTTCCTAATATCAAGATTATTTGAATGCTATTTGAATACAAGTGTATTATATTACATAGATGTATATAGTAGTATGAATAGTTTAAAAAAAAAAGTTTATTTTAGTTTATATGATGCTGTTTTATCAAATGTGTAGTCTTGTCTTGCTAGATAATTGAATTGAAAGCTGTTAATTTAAGTTAAATATAACCAGTATTAAATTGATAAGGTGGTAGCTGAGGTACTGCTGCTTAGGGTAGGGGTTAACTTGAGTGGTAAATACTACTCTAAGTTGGAGTTTTAACTCCAGGCTGGATGCAAGGTTTAATCCTTACATTATTTTCACTTGTTCATTGTTATATGTATATAGTTTTGACATCCACAATATATTTTGTACACTCATTGTCACTACAAACAAAATTGAATCCTATACAAAATCTCATAAGAGATTCAATAAATACAGCTATATTTAAATGTACACCTAAAGGAGGAGATGTAACATTACTTATGTTGTTATTTGTTATTTTGATCATAAGATTCTTAAGTTTTAAAAATGCCAAATGACATCTTTAAAAGGAATTTCATTAAACATTAATGGATTGAATAATCCGTGTAAAAGGGCAAGCCTAATAAGATACATTAATTTACATAAGGTCAACTTAGTCTTCCTGCAAGAAACCCATCTCTTGAAAAAAGATGTTGATAAACTAGCCACAAACAAATATACAGTATTGGTTAGTTCAGAGCACACTCAGAAAAAAAGAGGAGTGGCTATTTTATGGAATAAAAGTATGCCCATTCCTAAAACCATTAAGTCTTATCAGGATGGCAAAGGAATGTTTTGTATGGTTACAATACAAATTAATGGGAAGACTTACACTTTAATTAATGTATATTGGATACCTGGAATTGGTATTAATACAGTGAAACATCATCTTGATAAGATCATATCATTCTCTATAGGAGATATTATTTTAGCTGGTGACTTTAATTGTATACTACATGAAAGTGATACTACCACTATAGGAAAAAGAAGAATTACATCTAATGCAAAACATTTAAATGATTTTGCTAATTCTTATCATTTGAATGATATTAATAATCAGATAGATTCAAAATCATTACCATACACCTTTTTTCTAACAGATACAAAACTTATTCAAAAATAGATAGGGTCTTTATTTCTAACCAGATGGTAACAGATTTAATTAATTCCAAAATCATTTCATGTCCTATATCTGATCATAATTCAATTGTTTTTGAATTCATGATAAAAATACTCATAATGTTCAGATCAAAAGGATACCAGCATACTTAACTCAACTAAAAGACTATAAAGAATATATACTTTCAGAAGTAAAACATTTTTAGACATAAATAATACTCCTGAAGTCTCCATTGTCTATGTTTGGGATGCCTTAAAATCATATCTATATGGACAAAGTATCAGATGGTATAATAATAAAAGGAAATCTTGGGATAAGGAATTGTTAGATATTCAAAGTAAATTAGACTCTTATAAACATAATAATAAAGAAAATATTATGGACAAGAAAGTTATTGAAGAAATAAATAAACTAAATGAGAAATACAAAGAAATTTTAACTCATAAAGTTAAAATAACTTTAGAGAAATACAAGTTTTTGTCTTATTCAATAAGCCCCAAATACTTACATAGACTTAAAAATAAAACAAAAAGGTTGAATAAACAAAACCATATCAAAGAAATCTTTTCTCTAAGGAAAAAGAAGAATGTTTCTAGTATATCAGAAATACTAGATGAATTTAGAAATCACTTTCACAAAATTAACCATAATAACATTAACATGGAACCTAAAGATAAAATAAAGGAGTTTATAACCACAAACATAAGCTTAATAAACAACAGATTAAACTATTGGACAAAAGTATTTCATATACAGAGGTTATTACACAAATAAATAAGCTTAAATCAAACAAAGCACCGGGTAATGATGGTATTATACCAGAGATATATAAAATCATTTCTAAAAGTACATATTCATTAATACATAAGTTTTTTATTTTGGCCCAAACTGAGTTAATAACTCCCCCATCTTGGCAATATACATTTATTTCGCCAATTTTAAAACCTAATAAAGATCCAACTAGATGTACTTCATATCGGCCCATCTCATTACTTAATGTTGATTATAAAATGTTTATGAGTATTTTTGCTGATAGATTGAAGACAATCATCCCCGGCATTATAGATATAGATCAGACAGGCTTCATTGTAAATAGAAATACTTTTGATAATATAAGAAGAACTTTAACATTAATTGATTTTGCAAATAGGAAAAAGAAAGATTTAACACTTATTAGTCTTGATATAAGTTCAGCATTTGATTCAGTATGTTGGGACTATCTGTTTACCTTACTGAAGTGCACAAACTTCTCAGATGCATTTGTAAATCTAATTGAGCATTTATACAAAGGAACATTGGCTTATATTAAGGTAGGAACATATGTTTCACAAAAAATACCCATTTTTAAAGGTACAAAACAAGGATGTCCACTTTCTCCACTATTATTCACTTTAGTAATGGAGCCTTGGGCTAATTTGATCAGAAACAGTACTGACATAGAGGGTTTTGAAATAGATGAAAATACAACATCCACGCCATGGTATTAAAGCGCATGACCGACGTCATATCCTCAGTCTTTCTTGCCGCATGGTCCGTAGCAGAAGCAGCGTTTGCAAGTGCCGTTCGGCGTTCTGAAATTTTTGTATTCTGAGTTTCAGACCGAAAACCAAGTTGGGCTAAGTACCCCGTTGGGGAATATTTTTGTTTTTCTTGCCTCAGTTAATTCCGGATGTCAGAAAAAGTGAATAATTGTATTTCTTGTGGGAAACAGATACCACATAGGGATTACCACTCTCTCTGTATTCCTTGTTTGGGGCCTGAGCACGACGTAGTCGGGTGTCGCTTTTGTGCTAGATTTAATAAGCGCACCATTAAACGTAGGTTAGATTGCGCTAGGCTTGTCTTCGGTAAGCGGTGTAATTACAATATGCCATCGGATCCTCCGATGCCCGCTACGGCTAAGAAGCGCAAGGAAAAATCGTTAAAGTCCAAGCAGGATGAGTCGTCCATTCCGGACGCCGGTTCTTTAGAAACTACGGTGGAATCTGTGGATCCAGCCGAGGTTTCAGCTGAGTCTCAGGGGGGAGCCGTTAATTTTGCAAGATGTGGCCTCTCAGGAGTCGGGTCAGGCTGAGGGGGCCTCTCAGGTTGCTGTACTCCCTTCTTTGCATAAGGTGGTTAGGCCTTCCCCTTCTGTCTCTAAGGTACCCTCCAAGGTCAGGCCTGGTTTGTCTTCCTCTGGTGTCAGTCCTAGTTCTGCAGGTTCTGTACCTAAAAAACACATGCTTAAAATGGCAGAAGATTTGATTTCCTTAATCAGGGGTTCTATGCCCCCTCCAGATAAGAGGCCTAGGGTGGAGCCAGAGGTGGAAAGTTTGGAACATGCTTCAGATTACTCAGAGTCTTCGGCTGAAGACATTCAGGATTTTCCTCCTTATTCTGCTTCAGACGCAGAGGATTCCAGTCCTTCTGCTTCTCCTCCAGAGGATTTTTCTTTTTCAGAAACCCTGCATTCTATGAGGGAGCATTTTAAATGGGAAGGTCAGGATTTCTCAGATTCCCGAAAGAGGCTTAGGGAATTTTTGTTTTTACCACAACATCGGCCCTTGGCTATACCTCCTGTTTTGGATGTTGTTCAGGATGTTTTCTCTGAGGCTTCTCTTAATCCAGACTCTTTGCCTCCTGCCAGTTAAACCAGATAGGTATTACAGAGTGCCAGAGGCTCATAAATATCTGTATAAGAGCCCAAGGGCTGACCCAGAAACTATTAGCCAGGGACCTAAGGGTGTCAGGGCTTCTGTTGTAAAGAATCCAGTTCCTATGGATAAAGATTCTAGAGCTTTGGATAGGTGGGGTAAAAAAGTGTATACCTCTTCCACTCTAGCAATGAGGGCTTTGAATTGCCAGTTTCATATGTTGAAGTACCAGAATTTTCTCCTTACTCGGTTAAAATCTAAGGTAGATGCTTTGGCAGAGGGCATAGAGTGTAAGGAATTACAGGATTTGGTTCATGCCTCTGATCAGGTGGGTAAGCATTCTTTGCAGTGTGGTTTCGATGCTTTACAGGCTTCTTCCAGGGTGGCTGCCACTGGATCAGTTATTCGTAGGCACGCCTGGCTTAAGGATCAGAACTTGTCAGAGCATGTTAAAGCTCGAATTTTGGATGCTCCTCTGCAGTCTGAAGTTTTGTTTGGTTCTCCTGTGGAGTCAGTCTTAAAGAAAATGGAAGACAAAGCTAAGTCTATGCAGACTGTTAAGGATTTTTGCAGGTGCAGCCCCTAAGTTTAGCAGAAATTGGCCTACTAAGGGATGGGCTTACCCTTCTTCTGATTTACAGTCTAGGGGCAGATCTAGACGTGGTAGGGGCAGAGCTCAGGGTTCTTTCAGGCCTAGAACGTGGAGTTCCCCTGCACAATCTACAGGTGAGGGCAGGGGCCAGTCCTTTCGTAAACAGACCCAATGACCTGCATCTTCAGCTGCCAGATCCTGCCTGTCTGGCAGCTCCTCTGGGAGGAAAGTTGGCACTCTTCAGGCAAAACTGGCTTTTAGTCACCCAGGACAAATGGGTGTTGGACATTATAGACCGAGGCTACAAGTTTTATTTCCACACATTGCCTCCTTTCAAAGGCATGCCAGACGTTCCTCCTCAGCAAAGGGTGGAGGCTCACAAACAGATTTCTTTACTTCTTCAAATGGGGGCTATACAGCAGGTCCCTCTGTCAGAAGTGGGCCTAGGATTTTATTCTCGCCTGTTTCTTGTACCAAAGAAAGGAAACACTTGGAGGCCAATTTTGGATTTATCTATCCTCAACACATACCTGGACATTCCAAAATTCAAAATGTTGACGTTGCAACAACTTCTACCTCTGTTGGGCAAAGATCACTGGATGGTAACTCTGGATCTCAACGAGGCTTATCTTCATATTCCTATCAGGCCCAGTTGCAGCCTGGCCCAGTTGCAGCCTGGCCCAGCCTTAGTTAAGAGTAAGTTTAGTTTACCCCCCCCCCTTGTGTTGCATAAAGATCCTATTAAGTTAGGCACATTTGGTTGTGGGAAATGTAAGGCTTGTAAATTCATTGTGCCTTCATTTGATGCTATTAATAATATAAAATTCAATACAAAAAATTTTTATAATTGTAATACAGTAGGTGTGATTTATTGTTTACAATGCCCATGCAAAAAGTTTTATATTGGGGAGACCAAAAGGGCATTTAAATTAAGACTTCTCGAACACATTAGGAACATAGATAATTGCAAGGAAGACAGCCCTGTAGCTCTACATTTTACACAGTTCCATGGGGGCATGAGTAATTATCTTAAAGCGACTGTTTTAGAGCAAGTTTGTTTACCTGTAAATTGTCATGTAGATATTAAATCTGTTTTAGTACAAAAAGAAGCAATGTATATTTTAAAGTTTAAAACAATGCCTCCATATGGATTAAATGAAGAGTTTAATTGGAAAGCATTGCTTAATTAATTGCTAAATGCTGAATGGTTAATTAGCAGCTGTATTTGTGTATATATATATGGTTTAGTTTTTATATGTATTATACTCCTTGAAGGCTTTTGGCCGAGACGTCAGAGAGAGAAGATATTCTTAGCTTTTATTAAATTGTTCGGTGGCACTTGTGGTTGTTGCTTTTTTTGTATCGTGCTCCAGTTGCAGGAGATTCCTGCGTTTTCAGGCTGGGACTTTACATTATCAGTTCTCTGCATTGCCCTTTGGCTTATCTACTGCGTCCAGGGTGTTCACAAAGGTTCTGGCTCTGGTGATAGCCTTCTTAAGGTTAAGAGGAATACAAATTTATCCTTATTTGGACGATTGCCTGATTCTTGCTCAAGACAAAAACAAGCTACTTCGCCATCTACAGTATGTTATGGCAGTGTTAAGGTGCCTAGGGTATTCTGTGAACGAAACAAAGTCCAGTCTAGTACCCTCTCAGGAAATGTGCTTTCTGGGTGTCAGACTGAATACAGCCTCCCAGATGGCTTTTTTGACCCCGGACAAGCAAAGAAATCTTACACTTTACTTCCAACAATTGTCTCTACGGTCCAGGCTGACTGCAAGGACAGTCCTTCAAGCCTTGGGGTTCATGGCATCTTGTATTCTGGTGCTTCCCAATGCCAAACTGCATATGAGGAAGCTACAATGGTATCTCAAAAGTGTATGGACACAACACTGCCATGATCTGGACACTGTCATTCAGATAATACCTTGCATTCAAAAGGAATTTTTGTGGTGGGCTCAGGAATGTCACCTAAACAAGGGACTCTCTGTGACCCAACCAGAGGCGAGTCAGATCTTAACGACAGATGCCTCAGACAAGGCTTGGGGAGCACACCTCAATGGAAAATGGGTTCAAGACACGTGGCCTGACAGACTTCAACATTTACATATCAACTTGAAGGAGATGTTAGCAGTCCAATTTGCATTGATGGCTTTCAAGGATCTACTTCACCCAGGACAAGTGTTGATTCAAACAGACAACACAACTGTCATGTGGTACATCAACAAGCAAGGGGGAACCCATTCGTACCCTCTTTGCAGGCAAGCTATGATTTTGTGGGAGACTGCTCTCAGTTTACACCTCACACTTCAGGCAAGGTTTCTGCCAGGAGCACAGAACTCCTTAGCAGATGTTTTGAGCAGACAGATGGTGGATCCCCACGAGTGGAAATTGGATCCTCATGTATTTCGACAGTTGACAGTGATATGGGGGACTCCAGACATAGATCTGTTCGCTTCTCCACTAAATTTCCAGTTGCCAAAGTTTTGCACAAAGATGTTTCATCCAACAGCTTGGAAAGTGGATGCTCTATCATTCAGTTGGAGCAATCTTCACATCTATGCCTTTCCTCCTCTGCCTCTCCTTCCCAAGGTGCTCTTGAAGGTCAGACAGGACAAGCCCTCCATGATTCTAATAGCTCCAGATTGGCCTCGGCAGCACTGGTACCCTCTGCTGAGGAGTTTAGTACGGGAGCCTCCTTGGCCTTTGCCTTCAATTCCACACCTTTTGTCTCAGGCAGGCAATCATTTCCTCAATGTCAGGATACAGTCCCTGCATCTAACAGCCTGGCATATTCTGTTCTAGAACCTGGAGGGTCGCAGCTTCCTCAATAAGTTTTGAATGTCATTTTGGAGGCCAGAAGGCCTAGTACAAGGAAAGTTTATGCTGATAAATGGAGGAGATTTTTTATTTGGAGCAGAGCAAAGAGCTTTGATGTTTCCAGGCCTAATTTGAGTGTTTCTCTTCAATATCTTACAGAATTATTAGACAAGGGTTTGTCTTTCTCCTCTGTAAAAGTTCATGCTGCAGCCATTTCTGCTCACTATGACTGTGACCCACCATTATTCTCTCATCCTTTGTTTAAGCAATTCCTTAGAGGGGCAAAGAACATAAGACCCAGCGTAGAGCTCCTACTCCTTCCTGGGATCTCAATTTTGTGTTGGAAAAACTTACTTTACCTCCTTTTGAACCTGCAGCTACATCTGAGTTGAAGTTTTTGTCTTGGAAGACTGCTTTTTTGTTGGCCATTACGTCTGCTAGAAGGGTATCTGAATTACAGGCTCTAATGGCAGTTGAACCCTTCCTCATTTTTCATAAGGATAGGGTATCTCTGCGTACTAACCCTACTTTTATGCCTAAAGTGGTTTCAAATGTGGCCTTGAACCAATCTATTAATTTGCCTACTTTTTATGCTGATCCCCAAAATAAAGGGGAGAAAATTTTGCACACTTTGGATATTCACAGGCAGTTGCGTTATTATTTGAGCAGGACTAAAGGGTTCAGACAGTCTCAACAGTTATTTGTTTCTTTTGCTTTGGGCTCTCAGGGGAAACCTGTTTCGAAACAAACTATTTCTAAGTGGATTGGCCATTGTATTGCTTTTTGTTATTCTCATCATGGTAAGGAGATTCCGGCTGGAATCAGACCTCATTCCACTAGGGCTACTGCCACTTCTACTGCTTTTTAAGGGTGTAGCTACTAAAGATATTTTGGAAGCAGCTACTTGGAGTTCAGTGCACACTTTTTCTAAACATTACCATCTCCCTCTTTATTCCAAATCTAGGGCTGGGTTTGCCACTGCAGTCTTACAGGGCATGTTAGCAGCTCCCAATGCTTTATGATTTTGCCAACCTCCCTTTACCTTTGCTTTGGGATTCTACCCACAGGTTATGACTGCAGCAATGTGAGATGAAGAACATAGTACAGTTTTGTACCTACCATAAATGTAGATGTTCAAAGATCCACATTGCTGCAGTCCAATTACCTCCCTCCTTCCTCTCTGTAGTTTGGAGTGGTTGTATGGTTTGGGTTGTAAATATTGTTTGTACATGGGTTTTGGAGGTTTTTCTGTTTTTGGCTATGGCCTTTCTTTTTAGGGCCTTCTGACATCTGGGGCAAGAAAGACTGAGGATATGACGTCGGTCATGCGCTTTAATACCATGGCGTACTGACGTCAGATCTGAGCGACCATGACCGACGCCAGCCTAACACTTTGGTATTCGGGCCGACCGAGGACAGCGGACTACCCACAGGTTATGACTGCAGCAATGTGGATCTTCGAACATCTACATTTATGGTAGGTACAAAACTGTACTTTTCTTATGGGCACCTAATAGACCTAGGATTGCATTAAAGAAACATACTAATAGCTGGTCTCAAGGGGGTATTTCTTTTCCAGACTTTAATTTATATACTATCTCTTCTATTGTAAAAGTTATTACTTTATTAATCGATCAGTCATATGTCGCAAAATGGAAAGATTATTGGGAGCTAATTAGTATGCACTTCATGAAAATCTCATTAACACATAAAAATATGATTGTAAATAACTCCATGTTATGGTTACTAAAGGAATTTTGTACTTCACCTATTACACCTAAACATATGGTTTGTTACCCATTAAATATTATTATTAGCTATCGTAACTTTATATTCATGCACCCTAAGTATAGGGAATGGAATTTTATTATATTCCCTATAATGTATACTCAGGGTATGCTTTTGTCATCTACTTCTGAAGGAACTCATTTAGCTATATATATAATGATCTAAAGTACTGGTATCAGTTGATATCTGATAATAAAGTTAAAAATCTAGATTTCTTAAAACAAGAATTTGATCTAAGAGAAACTTGCTGGTTAGAGGTTCAGACCTTTAGACAACATCTCATTAATAAAATAGATCTAATGTCTATAACAGTTAAATAATGTATTCCAACACTGATTGATTACTTGATATTAAATTTACAACATAAAGTTTCTGATAAAGGTAAACTTTCATACATACATAAAATTATCAGACAAGAAACTTTTTACAGTGTAGATACATACTGGAATTATTTCACTTCTATTAATGGGGACCCACCAAATCAACAAGATAAACAATATATATTGGAATCTGCCTATAGAACTACATCTTCCATTGTCTGGAGACTTTATACATGGAAATTTTTACATAGATCTTTTATACACCTTTGATGATGAATAAAATAAATAATAAAGATAATCTATGTAAGAGATGTAATGTAGAAATTAATGCTGACTGGGCTCATATGTTTTATGACTGTATAAAATTGAAAGAATACTGGAAGTCAATTAATGAATTTTTGCAGGCTCTTTTACAGATAATTTCATTATTTCTAAATCTCTTATATTATTCAACACACCTGTACCTCAAAGTGTTAAAAGATTAAGCTTCCCTTGTTATGGTCTATTCTAGCAGTGGCTAGGAAAATAATAACCAGAAATTGGATTTCAGATACACCTCCTTCGTTCAATGAATTTAAAAATGTTATGAATATAGTGTGCCATATGGAAATAAACACAATTAGGTCAAGAACAACTAGAAAAACATCTTATTATATTGTATGGGATAATTTACAAAATTTGTTAAAAAAATCCTAATTTCAATAGCATGGTATTTTAGTTTAATTAATTGATCTGATTGTAGTGGATGTCTTTGTAAATACTTTAGTTATTTTGTTGAATGTTATAATCATATCTATTTTTAATTACTTGTATAAAATTGTTATGATATTTCTCTTGTATGTTAAAACAATAAACCTGTTTTGAAAAAAAAAAAAAAATCCCAGGAATCTTTCAATAAATGGGGGGTCTTTTGAACTACATGTTGATGTTGAACATGTGAATCAATGAACATAGTAAGTGGATGTACCTTAGACCCACTAGCTGCCACCATGGGTCTAAAGGGTGGTTTAAAAACATCCTTGTGTACCTTTGGTATACCAAAGAATACTGGTATGACGGGTAACTTTCTAAAAAGAAATTCATACTCTGTAAGGCTAATTCTTCCTTCCAACAAATACTCATCCAAATAGCTGTCAATTCTGGAATAAGAAATATTAATTTCATTTTTGGAGGTATGGCTATATGTTTTGTCATCAAACAATAATTCCAACATGGCATTGGAATAGTCCATACTATGAAAGATGACTATACCACCACCTTTATCTGGAACCATAATCCGAATATTGTCATCCTTTCTTAAATCACATAATAAAGTGTATTCATCCTTGGATAGGTTCCACTCATTCCTCCTGTTGTTCCTAAATTCCTCATATAAATCTTCCAACACCAGTTTTTCATATGTATCCACCAGGGGGTGTAAGGGAGGATTATAAATACTTTTCTTTTTTAATTTATTATTATCCATGACATTATTGTGATCATTACTGTTTGAGGGTTCCATTAATATAGCCAAATTCAATTTCCTTGTATATAATTTTAGAGCCTCTATGTTGTCCACCAAATCTCCTTAGTTAGTGGGGATAAATTTTATACCCTTAGAAAAAAGTTGAAAATAAACATCCGTAATAATTCTGTCTGAGTAATTATAAATAGTAAAACCTGCCTGTTGAAATATAACCTGTTTGTGAGGTTTAGAGGGGTTAACAAAATCATTCCTATCTAATAACCATGTCGATATTGAGGTGCTTGATGTTTCTTCTGTGGGTAATAGTTTCTGTTGTATTCCCCCTCTTTGGTATAATACTGTGCCAGCCTTTCTGAGCGTCTGAGGGGGGGGGGATCCTCCTCAGCATGGTATGGAGCTTCCCCATCCTCATGGTGCCACCCCATATCATTTCCTGTGTTAGTTAAAGAACGATTTAAGCCATGTCCCCATTTGACCCACTCCTGTATCCTGATGATAGTTGACATTACAGTGATGTAAAGACCTATTATGTCTAAACCCGTGGTTCTGCCCACTATAGTTTTTATTCACATATACTACTTTGTCTTGATAGTCCCTATAGTCCCTGTTAATTTTTCGTTTTTTCTTTTGAAAAATATTGAAACATCTATTCTCAATCCTATCCAACATTTTAAAATATAAAACACTGTAATGAGAAAACAACAAATCCTTCTTAATTTTACTATCCAAATTCTGAACTTCCTTCAATACACTTTTCCTTTCTATCTCATAGTAATGCACTGTTTTCCTCAAAAGACCCAAGCCAATGTCATTGAAATAATTACTAAAATCAGCAAGTATTTCCTCATTATAGTTAATACCAAAGGGAAATTTAAAAATCCTCAGTCCCTGAGGTACTATTTTCAAATCAATACACTGTTGAAAATAAGCAATATCAATTTCCAAACTCTTACATTTGAAAAGTCTCTTTTCCAGTAAAAAGATTAAGTCTTTTAAAGAAACATTGTCTCTCTCTTTATTTTCAGTAAAAAGAGGTGTATCGCTGTTATTAGCACTGTCAGTCTTATCGAAACAATACTGTTTAGAACACAGTTTTTCAAATCTAGAATTAGCCTCCAGCTGCGACCCAGCTGGTGGTGTAATGAAAACAGTACCTGTTTTAGGACGAGTCCCTGCATGGTTATGTTCCAAACGACTGTTGTCTGCTCCAACAAAAATAGGAGAGGGGCCAAGACCTTTAGAACTGTCATTTTGTCCTTGAATTAATCCATTAGGTACAGCATTGTCGGAATTCAGAATCTCCACGCAGCTGCTTTCATGCTGTGGAGACTCGCCATTACTGTTAGCCACCCTACCTCGTGGTATGCAGTTTGGTTGCATGTTCAAATATCCTGCGATGTTGGTTGGCTGATAACCAGCATAGCCTGGAGGTATGAAAACTGCGCACTCACCCATGAAGGAAGGAGCGGATGCTCCACAATAGTCTTTCTGTGTGAGAAGCTCCACCAGTGTAGTTAGTTCACCCTTCAGGTGTGAAACTTCTCCTCATAAAGCTTTGAGTTCTGCTCCTGTGTCCTCGGCGAGCCCAGTACTCGACAAGTTTAAGTCCCCAGAAATATCCATGGTTCATCCAAAAAAACGACTAGTAAAAAATACAGAATACCAAATAAACTATGAAGTATACCAAGGAAGAACCAGGAATCCAGGACACCAGTTACTATTTAAAAACACTCCATCTTTAATAACCAAAATGTTTTAGCGCTTTCATCTCTAAATTAGAGAAGTAGCTTGAAGTGTTATTTGCCACCTGAGCTCTTTATATTCTATTTTCTCTTCCCATTGTCCCCCTCTTACATCGTTTTTGACCCCTTCCAACACAAAGAAGGAATAAATAGCATTGACACATATTAAAGAATGTTTAAAAAGGGCATTTGTTTCCTTCTTGTTTTGCATATCATATAAATGTTCGTATATCCTCCTTTTAGCTTACGTTCAGTTTTGTCCACGTAAAAAGAATGACATACCTCACACAGAGCTAAATAAATAAGGCCATTTGAGTCACAGTTAAAATATCCTTTACTACTTAAAACCACATTTCTACTGTTTAAAATGACTTCTTCCTTATTCATTATAAACCTACATTCTGAACATCGCCCACATTTGTAGGTACAAACTTTCTTCCCTTTTTAAACATTCTTTAATATGTGTCAATGCTAATTATTCCTTCTTTGTGTTGGAAGGGGTCAAAAAAGATGTTAGAGGGGGACAATGGGAAGAGAAAATAGAATATAAAGAGCTCAGGTGGCAAATAACACTTCAAGCTACATCCCCTCCAGGTTTAAATGAGAATATCTCTCTTGTACCCCTGTTGAAACTAAGGGCAGCTAAATTATAAGATTATATAACAAGTCATTAGCTGCTCATGTGCATTTGATGCTTTTCCTTTTCTTTCACATTTTAATGCAATTTTAACTTTAACCACTAGAGTGTGCTAAAAACATTTTACTTTTATTTTAATACAAATGGTTTTATTTATGTTACTTAAGTTATCCAAGATATTTAAGCATTTTATAGATTTATAAATTCATGTGATGTATTGTTTAAGTTTGTAAAATGTATATCATGTTTTTTAATATTTATGAACATTTTATACAAGGTTTTATGGTTAGTAGTGTTTTTTCTGCATGCAAGGTTTTAACATGAATATTCATGAGGATTTTTGATGTTTTAAATTGGATGTTTTTTATTGGATAATTAACCTCCTAGAGGTTTATAAAAGGCATTAATTGTCCTCTGACCCACATCTGATGAAGTGATTCAAACGAAAATGCTGGTTTTAATGTGTGCATTTATGTGCTTTTGTGCTTAAATTAAAGTTGGATTTTAAAAGACTTCTGGCTGATTCTTGGTCCTGTGGTGCCTTGGATTGTCTTACAATCTCTTTAATGTGAATTATTTTTTTCATATTTTTTGATCTAATGGATATTCTTAGTAGATTCTTTGGGTTTACCGAATAGGACTGTAGTTTAATATTTTCCAGATTGATTGAGATCTTGTGTTGAAATATTTCCTAATATTCCTGATTCAGCATTTTTAACTTTGTATTTGCAGCTTTGTCATTGGGCTTTAAGTTTAGCTTTAATTTATCTATATTAAATTGCAGAGCAATCAATCCTTGTCCCATTACATATATACCAATGTTTAACTTTACCAAATAAATAGGCTTTTAGGGTGTCCCATAATATAGTATATCTGTCATCTTCCCATTGTTATTAAATTCCATGAATTAATTTCCTTCAAAAACCAATCATTAAAAGCTTTTCTTTTAACTATGTATGCAGTTAACCTTTGCCAATGAATTAAGATATTTGAGCTAAAGGTTAGAGTGAATGTAATGGCATTATGGTCAGACAAAGGGCACAAGGCTATTAATGCATCTTCTGTTTTTTTAATAAAGCTCATTTGATACAAAAACTTTATCAATATCAGTCTGTGTTCCATATCTGAAGAAACAGTGTGTATACTTTAAAGAGCTTTGTAGTGTAAAGTCTAAAATATTCCTTATATTCATTAAACCTGTATAGTGATTTAAATGTTTTGCTGTAGAAGGTAGTCTGACTCTTTTTTACTAGTGGTGTCTTTATTTGATAAAATACAATTAAAGTCTACATCTATCCCCACATCTTTTTTTAGTATAATGTCATAATGCCTAGATATTTCTTGGCTGTTTTAGATCCTGTTCCAGAAATCCAGTAAGTATTTATGAGATTGTAATGCTTTTTATCTAATTTTTATTACCAGCAATCCCAGCATACCATTCTTGTCAGAATAAGTGTCAACTATTTGTAAATCTAGTGTTTTCTTCCAAAGGATAAGAATACCTATTCTTTTCAAACTAAAACGAGAACTTACAAACACTAAGTTGTCCTTTATTTGCAACCTGTCTAAATCTTCAGTCAAAAAGGTGTTTCTTGCAAGAAGACAATACGTGCTTTATGTGATGCTAACAATTTATTAAACAGTTTCTTTTTAAAAGGTTATCACCCTATTAACATTTAGTGAAATACATTTATATTGTGGCACCTTTGAGAACAAATGGTTTAAAAAACAATGAACAGTGGTTTAGTACAATGAGTACAGATCTAACATATATTCAACTTGTTATGGACAAACATTATAAAACAAGTACTGAAAATTTTAAGTTAAAAACATTTTTATCTTCTAACATGGAATAAAAAATCCTGATTTGATGAAAATTTCAAACAAACCACATGCTAACAACCCCATAACTCTACCCAATCACAAAAATTTACTATTGCTTATGTAGATATAATAAAACAACATGAATAAAATAGAATACAATTTAACTATATAAGTTGTCCTTCTAAAAGACCTAACAAAGAACTAAACAATTAGCTTAATCTTATAAAAATCACATTTGAGATAGGAAGCCACTTTTCTTATAAGTTATCTTATTTCTTTGTAAGTGTGTTCATATTACTTACTTACTAATGTGAAACAATTACTTTCTTAAAGCATTATTCTCCTAATTCTAGGACTTTTAAATATCTTATCTACAAAATAACTAATAATTATATAGATAGTATACTACACTGACTATTATAATTTGTTGCTAAATGGTTATTTAGGGTATTTGGGACAGCCTTGTACTTAAGCAATCCTGTATATTGTGTATAAAAGCTTGCTGTTCATGTCAGTCTTATCAAGGATACCAATATAATGTACCTGAAATAACTGATATCTTTATTACTGACAATGTTAGCCAAGTATATCATAATTAAACTCTTGCTTAGATAAACCTAATTTAAATACCTATGCTTACATTTAATCAATTATAAGCAGTCATATCACATATGTATCTTGTAAATAGATTCAAATGTTATTTATTTGTATGCAAATTATACTACCAATGGATTTCAGGTTTATGTGTGCACTCTCCCTATCATACAGAACTGTGCAATTCTCTCCACAGAGCTATGTGACCACATACATATATGTTTCTAAACCTCACTTTCTCATATAGTTACCATCAAATATGAGTAAGCAAGCATAAACATACACACCCAGATCAAGTAGTCATCATGACATAATGTAGGATAGGCTTCTCAAGTGTCTCTTATAAAGCTGGAATGTTGCTTATGTTTTTTAAACAAAACCTGTTAAATGTATGTTGTTTTCATTCAATCAATGTACTAACAGCTTATACTTTGTTTAATATCCTATAAAAATAAATCATGCAGCAGTTTATTTTTTACAGCTGTTTTAAAACTCAGTAAAATTTCTGTTTAAAATGACAGTGTGTTCAGTGCTTTAAAGCTTTTTTTTAAATAAAATAAATACAACTTTCTGTAACTTAAAAATATGCAGTATGCTGACCTTATTAATGAAGCTTTCACATAATTCCTTTAGAGTAGCATTATATGGTTTGTAATGGTTGCCTTTGAGTAAACCACCTTCAGAGATCATTCCCCTTGTTTATCATGTTTGTCCAGTCTTTCAATTTCTAGCACAATTTTCCTTAGAACAGAAGTGTCTTTTGTTTCACTGAAGTAGTAGTATTCAGTATAAAATTAAAAAAGCATGTTTTAACTTACAAAATAATTTCTAAACTCAATGATTAATCCAAAAAAGTCTTTAAAACCTTCCAATAATGTCTGTTTAATGCTCCATTCAAAAGATCTGTTTGTTTCCTTTTTTGGAGGGGTTAAGATATAATTTCTTACAAGCTCTTCAAAATGAAACCAGGCTGCATTGGAGACTCAGATAAGCTCATGCCATTAATAAAAACACTTTTGAAATATGTTTAGACTTTCAGATGAGAAAATGAGGTAAAAGAAAGGTGATAAAAGTTAAAAGGGCTCACAATCACATTGGGGTAGTCATGATCTATGTAAAAAAGACACTTTAACAGTTTTAGTAAATAAATACATAAAATAGTTCAAATATGCCACATTTAAAGCAAAATTCATTAAGTACATATTGTTTAAGCATTTCCCCAACATTTAGTAAGACTATTGCTTATTTAAATGTTTAAATTTAACAGATAACCATGACAGAACATATCTGCACATTGTCTTTCTTTTAGTACATTGTTTTAAATAAGACTTTCACTCTACATAAAACCCTAATTATCATTACTTATATGTCTTTTTATTGTTATTTAAATAAAGTAAACTATAAAACTTTAATCAGTTGTTTAAACTCAGAGTATATATTTCAGATTACTAATGATTAATATCACTATTACTTATACTTTTACCTCATCTAGTGGAGAATCAGATGTATTTCAATGAGCAGGAAATCATTGCTTACTGAAACTATATTTTGATATGAAAAAATGAAAAGTTTTACCTTTTGATGAAATCCATGCAGAAATAATTAAAAAAACGTTATTATAAAACCAAGCATTGTAAAACAACATGTAGTATTTTCATTTGTTTCTGAGTTTTTTTTTTGTCTTTCACTGATAATTCATTTCGTGTACCGTGTCTTTTCAGAGATGAGATCTACTCCATTCCTTCAGTGAGATAAAGTAAGTTGCTTTTCTGTACAAAAGAAACATCTTCCTGGGTTTAAAATGTTTTTCTTCCTCCTGGTAATAAAAGTCTTAATTTTGCTGGGTAAACTAGATGTATTTTCATTCCAGATTTCTTTAGATTTTTTCTGCAAGGGAATAGTTGCTTTCCTTTTTGAGACAAGTAAAGAAGAAAAGTCATACCCCATTCAATAAAATCCATGTAGGCTCTGTGTACAGCCTACATGGAGTGTATCTGTGTACACCGCTATGATGTGTAACCATAGGTTCATAGGTGTTTACTAGGCTAACGACTACAAGGGCCTTTTTAAGCCTAGCTATAGAGTTCATAGAGTTCATAGATTAGTACTAGGCTAATTATCCTTGTGAGCCATTTCAAGCCTAGCCAGTTACCCCATGTAAGAATCAAACCCTGCACCTTGTGTTCATAAGGTAAACACCTTAACCATTATGCCATCCTCCAAATCTCTGACAAGTTCTGATACCCTTGATAAGTCCAAGCATGGGCCTGGGAGATGAACCATTTACAGGTTACCTATTTGCATTAAATACATAGGTGCCAAACCAGGGCTGAATTTCTGGTTTCCCATTCAGTTGTCCAAGTTGCACTTGAATTGTGTTAGGGAAGAACTCTGCTTCACATGGATGGGGAGCCTGCTCCATAGACAGGGTAGCCTCTGGGATATATACCTATCTCTCCAGCAGTGTGCAATGCATATTAATGATGCATTGTGCACAAAAGTGAGGTTTCATAGTGCATTCCAGTATTCCAGTACTGTTGGCTGCAAAACCTCAAAGAATAACATGGATATTGAGTTCATGTATGTGAAATTAGCAACGGTCACCCCATACCTCCTTTCACCCTCATAGAGCAAGGAATATAGACAAAGCATACTCTTGACCTGTTAGAGCAAGAAATCTGGACAAAGCCATAAATAAAATAGGGATAAAGGCACAAAAACTAGTTATAAAATGTTAAACATTACACTTACCACTTTGGTCATATCTGACCTTTTTTCACCTTGTTTTTATTTTTTGGCAGTTTTGTATGATGTACCACTTTGCATAAACAGGCTGGGATATGCTCACTTTGTTTGTGCAACTGGACAACACACATGTACAAGATATCAGTCAGACATCTATATATAGAAACCAGATGCTTTCAATTCATGTATTGCGCACAACTAGGTATCTCGCAAATGCACTAAGTGGGACTGCCCTTGTCAGATTAACCATGAATAGGAAAATACAGGAACTGCAGTTACAAATCCTGTGGCTACATGCGCTGAGAATTGGACTGGAGTTTATATCATTGGGGGTTCAAGTCCAGGCTATGAGAACTTTATTTATACTGTTATGTGTTACTAAAATAAAATAAGACACTAATGAAATAACCCTATAAGTGTATTATTTATATTTTTATATTTGATACATTTGAAAAAGGTGCATGCTGCTTAGCATTATGCAAACATGGTAAAGCCAGTTTGTGTGATGCATGTTTTTCAAATGTATCAAAATGCAAACGGTGTGCACTCTTAGTAAGCACTATTGATAGAACAACATGCTATTTAATGGTGAAGCTGCAGGAATTCCACTATTGTCAGATATTTGAGCTCAAACTTTAGCAGCTATGTCAGGTGTCAGAGAGTGTGTGTATTTTAGAGCACAGTGCTGGGGTGTCCAGGAGTCCAATGTCTTTACTGGGCTCCTGGTGAAAGATCATGGGCCTCGTCTGATGCAGGAGGACTACACCGATTCCCAATATAAATCAGAAGCATGGTCTAGTTTGCCCAGGGCTCTGTCAAGTGTGACCGGTAACCCACTCACTGGGAAACAGCATTGTCACCATTTTGAAGACCTCCATCTGAGAAAACAGGATACCCTTGATCACTGGATCAGGTAGTCTTAGGCAAGGACTACCCCAGAGATGTGTAAGTATGAATTTCATTTATTAGATGTAAATATTTAAACTGAATATGGTAAAATCTGGTATTCATTATGTTTTCTTCTTTTTCCTCTTTCCACAACTGCAGAAGAAAGGGCTTCAAATGTGAAGTCATACATAGCATTTGGCCAAGATGAGACAAGTGTGTTGTAAGTGAGCTTAATTATATAAAGTACTGTTATTTCAGCCTTTACAGTTAAAGATAGAGTAGTTGCTATATGTACAGTTTGGTGACATTGGGAAAGCATACCTGAACTGCAAAAGCAAGTATGCATGCATTACTCCATAGCTATCAACTGTTGATTATGTTTTGAATATCCAGATAGATTAATCACTGTTTCTGTCTGATCATTGTAAGAGTAATGGTTTTCTGGAAATTAATTGATTTTAAAGTCAGTAAATAAATAGTGTAAAATCTCTCCTTAGCCTAAACAAGCACATAAGAGCACTAGTGAAATCCTCCAAAGCAAACTTTGAGTCCAGATTGGCCACATTTACTAGAGAAAATCATAAGGCCTTCTTCACATATGTCCGTAATCTCAAAGGTAGCACCCAGATCTGTTCAGAACATATACAAATGCCGTAGATATAGCAAACTTACTGGCTAACAGATTCAGCAAAAATTTCACCCCTCTGTCCTCCCATCAGTAAATCAAGACATTCCCAGTATCTGCCCCTTCCCCTTATATCTAGGGATCAGGTCATCACTGCTCTCTCACAGGCAAAAAATACAGCCTCCATGGGACCCAATAACATTCCATGCTGCATCCTACATGAATTCAAGCAAGAACTTGCATCACCATTAGGTGCCCTATTCAACCAAAGCCTGAGTACTGGCTTTTTCCCAGCTGAGTGGAGGACAGCCACTGTCATCCCTTTAAACAAAGGTGTAGCATCCAATGATCCAGGAAATTATAGACCCTTCAGCCTAACTAGCCTGATCTGCAAGCCCATAGAATGGATTATCATGGACTTTATTAGCAAGGACATTGGCAACCTCCAAAGACTCAATCTCACACAGTTTGGCTTCATCAAGGGGAGGTCATGTCTGTTAAATTTGGTTGACTTTGTTGATACAGTCACCAAAGTCATGGATGAGGGGAAGTCAGTGCACACTGCCTACCTTGACATGACCAAACTTCGACGCTATTCCCCACTCAGGAATAATAGATAATCTCTCTCTAGGCATCAATTCATATGTTACCAGATGAGTAGTTAACTGTCTTACTGATAGAACCCACCTGGTCAGAATAGGAGAATCCACTTCAGTCAGTAGACATGTATTGAGTGGCGTACACCAGGGTTCGGTCTTGGGGCCTCTGTTATTTGGGATATACTTTTCTGAGGTGCTGGCCAAAACCAGTTGGTATGGCTGATCAAGTTTTCAAATGACCACAAGCTGGGCACTGTCATCAGTTCCCCTAGTGACGTGGACATCCTCCAAGAGGGTCTCACCCAAACAAATGACTGGTGCCAGAAACATAGCCTCAAGCTGAATACAAAAAAAAATGCATCATCCCCTTTGGGCAAAGTGATGTTCCCACAAATTATCACATTAATAACTATGTCCTAAGCATGCAGTCAGTTGTGAGGGATTTGGGCACCCAGATTGATAGCAACCTGATTTTTGACCACCATGTTGCTTCCATTGTACGGAAAGATTTCTACATGACCCACCTCATAAGTAAGGGTACCTCAACCAGGGACAAGGAGGTCATAACATCCCTGTATTCTTCCCTTATACAGCCCATGGCTGAGTACAATGCCCCATTCAGCATGTACCTTGCAAAGCACATGCAGAAGTTGGAGACACCACAGAGGTTCCTTACCATGAGAATACAGGGTCTCAAAAATCTTCCATACACAGATAGGCTAAAGCCCTATCCCTCTACTCTGTTTCATACAGACTCCTCAGAGGCAACCTCTGTCTTTCATACAAGGTGATCTCTGACCATACCTTGATGGGACTGCTGCATATCCGCAAGTCAAGCTCAACTCGAGTAACCCACACATGCGCTCTCAACCTGGTCTGTGACATCAATAGGACTTGTTTGGTGGTACAGATTTGATCCCAGAGGCTCTCACATCTGTGGAATTGATTCCCTCCCTACATCAAGCAGAGTACCTCTTTACCCCTTTTTTTAAGCACAACCTGGATAACTGGATGGAAAATAGAAAATACATAACTAGGATTCCACCCATATCCCTTCTGGACAGGGGCATCAGGTGCTGATTTATCTATACTTGGGCTAAACTCTTGTCTAGGCTTATAAGGGCCTCAGGGCCAATAGCCTAGTAACTTCCTATGATCCCATGATCCTATAATCTTACTTAACACATCATAATTTTAAGATCTGTCAAGATATCCTGCAGTAAATGTTAAAAGGAATGGTAGTTTACCGTAAAGCAAAAGTTGCCCATTCTTAGATAATAGTGAACCTAAATCTATAAATTGTAAGAGGAAAGTGTGTTTGCATTATGTGTTATTTCAAAGGGAATATACAATATTACATTAGTCACTGATTGTGGGTTCAAGTACCACAATTCCTAAATATAAAACTCAGCTGTTTACAATACTGTTTTAGTTTGTCATCAGTAAAAGAGTACAGTACTGTTATGTAACCATCATTATAGCATTTGAAGTACAGACCGCTGTACCTGTGTCTTGAATGGCCTGCTGTGAAGTGTAATCATAACACAAATTTCTTAGCAGTTGGCATTGTTAATGGTTAAATTTAACAAAATAGAATAAATCACTTGTAGAAAGCTTTGTATAGTATCTGTGAGGTTACTAATGTTCTCCTTTTTTTCTCTCACCCCCACCCCTTCTCTTTTCCATTGATTTTTAATGTTATTATTAGTATTATTATTATTATTATTATTATGATTATATTTATATGATCATATTTTTATTATCATATTATTTTATTTCTTGTTATGTTTTGTTCCTAATGTATAATGTTATATTGCTTTGCTGTTAAAATCTTTTTTATCATTTCTCATTGTGTTGGTAATGTTATGATATACATTTGTATAATTTTGTAATTATTTATATTATTTTCATTTATTCTGTATAATTTTGTATCTCATTATTGTTTATAATTTATTTATGTTATTACTACAGAACAGCAAGGTAGGCCCATTCCTCATCATCTGCCTACACTCGCTTCACCAGCTGAAGCACAAGGACACAGCACTTCTGGCCTGCAGCCTTGCAGTACCCCCTACTGCCTTTGCCCTCCCTGGATCCTTAGGTAGATCTGCCCCAGTGGACAGGCACTGTAGTGCATTGGATTGTGAACTAGACTGTAGGCATATGCCTATGTCAGATGGAGAGCCTGCTTTCCACCCTGGTACAGCAGTCTGGCTGTAGGCATACATGTCAGCCACTGCAGCCAGTGGCACAGTGATGGAATAGTGATGATGGTCCAAAGTCTGAAGACTAGAGTTACACTGTCACTATGTTGACTTCCATGGGACCTCAAAACCCTCATTCCCACCCAAACCAAGGTGTTCACCCTCCTCTTGTGTCCTTTACTGACCCTGTCTGTTGTCTTGTATATCTTGCCTGTCTGCAAATGCCTCCTTACCTTCCCAACTTGCCTGTCCAAGACTTGCCTATGCCCCTTCCCCAACATTCCACTCTCTACTTAAAAAAAGGCACCTGTCTCAAATAAAAAAAATGTGCCCCTTATCTAGCTTTCCATTTCACACATATGTCCACTTGACACAGTTTGGTCCAACTGGCTTCACAACACAATTTTGTTGTTACCCCCCCTCTCTGTGGAGGTGTCAGTCCAAATATAGCTAATAAAGTGTACATCTGCCCAATTGTTACTGTTGAAGAAATGGATAGCTATGGTTCTTTCCTACATCCTTCCTGCACATTCTTGCACATTCTTGCCTTTCTTTGACTTTGTTTTTTCTCCCTGCTTGCTCACCATTTCACCACTTTCCTATCTTCCCCCATTTCTTTTCTTTAAAGAATCATTGAGTGATGCTGTGCAATGTGCGCCATCACTAAGCAATGCTAAGCAGCGCTATGAGCAGTGGATATATGTAAAAGTATCAAACACACTTGTAAAATTTATACTGACACCCTATTTTGAACCCAGTACCATTGACTTCAACACTGCATCAACCTGTCCAGCCACAGAATCATTTAATTAGCACATGTATTTTAAACAGTCATACTAATTGTCACATAGTCTCAATTAATTAGTTAAAATATTAATTCATCATGAAAAATATACCTGTTTGCTTGCTAGAGCAAAACATGTGGGCAAAGACATGCACAATGGGGACAAAGATCCATCACTAAATTGACATGTCGTAAATATTAGTCTTACAAAATTAGAAACATGATAAAATAACATATATTTCATTGCTATTCGTTGGTTTACTTAAGTAACAGGTCTATGAAGCAGCAATTTATTGTGGAATTTTCTATAACATGCTTAAAATACACATGGTACTCTACTATCTTTTAAATGCATTGCTGGTGTATTCTTTTGGTTCAGATGGCATTGGATTCAAATACAGGTGAATCTATCATTTCAAATACTTGTATTTGTACATCAAGATTATAAATTCTGATATTTATGATTCTGTGTCAACAGTTGTATATGTACTCAATGCAGTAGTGATGAAATGTCTGCTGATAGATGGAATTGGAATGTGATATAATGTAATAAGCTCTTTTTTACCATTACTGTACAATGGTGTGTGACACCATCACAAAATAATTCTTTAAAGAAAAGAAATGGGGGGAGATAGGAAAGCTGTGAAATGGGGAGCATACATGGAGAAAAGCAATGTGAAAGGAAGGCAAGAATGTGTAGGAAGGGTGTAGGAAAGAACCATAGCTATCCATTTCTACAACAGTAACAACTGGGCACATTACACTTTATTAGCTGAATTTGGACTGTTATCTCCACAGAGAGGGGTGTCAACAACAAAATTGCATTGTGAAACCAATTGTACCAAATTAAGTGTGTCAAGTAGATAAATGTGCAAAATGGAGAGCTACATATGGGACAATTTTTTGGGGGGGACAGGTGACCTTTTTTTTAAGGAGAGAGTGGAATGTTGGGAAGGGACATAGGCAAGTCTGGGGCAGGCAAGTTGGGAAAGTGAGGAAGCATTTGCAGACAGACAAGACATACAACACAACATGCATACATACATACTTATATACAAATATTTCAGACATGGGCATTAATGCCCTTCTAGCTTGCCAATATACCAAGACACTTGTTCCCATAATAAGTATACAGGCTGTTCTTAAAATATCTAAACTAGTACTTGCTTTAATGTAATTTGTTGGTCTGTTCCATGTATCAGCAACTCTGTCAGAGAACTAATTAGTGCATGTCGCATTGTTATAGCATCTTTGACATAGGTTGTCTGATGTTTCTCTAGTACTTTTTGATAACCCCAAACATTTCCAGAGGTAGTTGTCTCTAAATGCCCTATATATGTGAATAAGATCTCCTCTTAAATCTCTATAAGAGACACTGTACAAGTTCAGATATTTTAGTCTTTCATAATAACTTACATTTTCTGCTGTACTCTTTCCAGTTTACTCATGCTTGTTTTATTATAGGGTTTCCATATTGTTATTCCATACTCAAGTTTCATCTAATGTAACTAACAAACAATCTCTTCATCAGTTTTGATTTCTTACACTTTTCTAAATATTTTTATACAGCCTATAGTTCTATAACTATCATTAACCAATTGGTTGATATGATTAGGAAAAACTCATAGCTGACTCTACCCATATAACTAGGTCCTTAAATGAGTCTACAGTTTTAATCACTGTGTGCTATATTAATTATTCACCTTTCAATTTATGTCTCCCAAATCTCATAAGCTTAGTTTTTGATGTATTTATCAGCATATTATTCTCCCATGCCCAAATGGTCAATTTAACCAAGTTGTTTTGCAGACATGTCTTATCTGTAGCACACATAATCACTTTACCCAATTTCAGGTAATCTGTATATAGACAGTAGAACACCGCAGATGAAAAAGTTATGTCTGAAAGATACAATCTAAAGAGGTAAGGGTCTAGGACAAAGTCCTATGGGACACCCTGACATAACCAAGGGTTTCACCTGTCCAATTGCTATATGATACTTGCCATGTCCTATTTGTAAGCCATGCAGCTATCCATCTTATTAGGAGTACATCAATACCTAGTTGTACTAATTTATTGATCACTGTTTTGTGTATGACCCTGTCAAATGCTGAAGTTAAATCTGTATAAATTACACCACAGCACAATTTTCATTCATAGCTGTTATTATTTTGTTATAGAACATCATGTTACAGGTGGTACTAGATCTGCTTTCAACATATGCATGCTGATATATATGGTTTCAAGTCCCAATCTATCCGGTTCTGAAAATAACGTATCCAATATTACATTCTCCATTATGTTTCCACAACATGAAATTAGATTTAAGGGTCTGCATGACTCTGGGTTTGTCCTAGTCCCCTTTCCCTTGAAGACAGGTTTAATAAGCTCATGTCTCCAGTCTTGAGGAATCTCCCCATATTTATATAACCTTGTGAATAATAGATATAATGGTACCTTGACTTCTTGCTGAAGTGTTCTCAGGTCATTGTTACTAGTTCTGCCTCCTCCCTGTACTTTGTTTGGATCCAGTATGTGCAGTTCATTTTCAATATAATCTAATTTGATTCCAGTATCTGGGGTTACCTGGATGTCACTAGGATCACTAGGACAACGTATCACCCCTGTTGTACAGCCAAACTGTTTTGCATAAGATTTTGCAAATATATCTATAATCTGTTGTGTCTGAGAATACATTTTAGAATCTGCACACAGTTTATCAATTTGTGTGTCTTTACTCCTTCCATATCTTATGCTCATTATCTTTGTATAAATTTTCTTCAAATACCAAAAACATTCTAATAAAAATTATTTACTATTAATTTCATAAAAATTGGAATGAATGCCATATTGTGAGCTTAATCTATATTATCTTTAAAACACATATGTAATATATGCATATTGCAAGAATTATTTTGGGACAATTCTCAACTCAATTTTTTCATTTGAAAAACTATATCTAATGCAAAAGTAAAAATATATTTCTATTGTACTAAATTATTGTATGTGACATATAATGGTTCTACTTATGCTTTTTTTCTTACTTCTCCTCTTAGCTCTCATTTTTATTTATGTGTGATCACACCATTCTGATGTCCTAATATTCTACCAACAAACAAAATGATTTCCAGCACAGGGAGTTAGGCCAACCACTGCAGCTCATCCTGCCGACCCTCCAGCAGCTGCCACATCAACACCCAGCACATCTGGGACATAACCTAACAGTATTGCCTCTGCAGCCCATGCACTAGCTGAGCCCTCAACATCAGGTAGCATTACCCTAGAAGGTAGTGCATTGGTACCCTCCTGGAGTATTGGTGGAGGTGGGGATTACATCTCCCACCAGGATTTGCCAGACATGGTGTGTGAGATCTTAGAAAGTCACATTGCTGCAACACCTCAGCCATCTGGAGAAGTTGCTTGTGGGAACACAGAAAAAAACAAATATCAACCAATCTGACAAGAAGCTGAGGAAGGAGACAGTGATGACAGTTCTGCTGGTGAGGACTATATTCTCATTGTCCCTATGCTTGATGTGCATTTGCATCCAATGTCCCCTCCCTATCCCCAATCATGGTGTCCCCCAACCTTTTGTGCCCATCACTATCCCTGTATCTGTCTTATTTTGTTTGTCTGCACCTCCTTCCTCACCTGCCCTACCTACCTGACCCTGCCATTCTAATGTCCCTTCCCCAACATTCCTCTTTTTGAAATAAAAAAAAAAATGTGCATCTGTCCCACAAATGTTTTCCTATACATAGTATATGTGTCTTCTTGACACACTTGATTTAGTTCCAACTGGCTATACAACATGATTGCATTCTTGTCACTCAGCTGTGTTGTGGTGACAGTCCAAATTCATATAATTTTACAAATATATATATATATATATATATATATATATATATATATATATATATATATTTTTTTTTCATATTACACTGTTGAAGAAATGAATAGCTATGGTCCTTCTCTAATTCTCTCCTGCAAATTACTATATTGCTTCCCCTTTGTTCTTCCCTTGCTCCACCCCCATTTTACCACTTTTGTATCTACCCCATTTTTACACCTTTAACCTGGTCAAAAAATAGAATCATACACATGACAGAAATGCCCCTAATAATGCCTTCACTTGTTGTCCTCTGCATTTACATGGAGTTTGGTATCACATACCAATACTGAGTAATGATGACTGGCTGTTCATATCCTATGGCAAAAACTGGTGAGTTTTTGCCAGCTGCACTAGTCCCGTTAGCTCTTTGTAATGTTACTTAAACTTGCTTTGCTAAAGTTAAACAGAGTTAAACTAGAGTAAAGGCGATAGTTAAAACATTTGCTGTGACAGTTATTTAAGCTACTGAATATAGCAAAATGCAAATTGCTCTATGGAGTGTTGAAAGAAATCAATTGACTGATGTTTTTTTTTTGTTACAGTAACTTCAATGGTTCGATTCCAGTTGCATCTGTCATTATTTCATTATGTGATGACATCTGTGTATTGCATATTTCATCACAGACATATAAAAGTTTTCAAAACTTATGATTTCTCATGGAGATATATTGAATACTGCACACAAATGAGTATTTGAAGTCACATCCATCCCCACTGCTGTCACATATTTAGCTAACCTTGTTCTGCTTGCCATAAGCCTGTTGTCCCTCTCCTAAGCTTTCTCTAACCTTGTGTCACTCACTTCATGCTATCCAGCATGTAACAGTAATAATGACAACAAACCAAAAACATGACCATTAATGTCCCATTAAAACAAACACTGCTATGAGTATGCTCATTTCTCCTTGCATTCATCACATCCTTTCAAGCACTCTGTATGTGAGTGTCTGTATTAGGCTGATGGATGATGTCTGCAAACTGACCTGACTGTGCTGATGCATAATACTAACAAGCTACCTTAATACAATAGTTTATCATTGTTCATGTACTGTGAAATCTTGTAAAATCATCTGTAGGATTCTGTTAGTGATGTATTCAGGAGATAATGGATGAAATCTTCATCTAATGTCATGTGCAAACTGCCCTTACTGTGACAAAGCAATGCAGCATACACTTTTCAGGACATATGGTCATACACAATTACTTAGCATATCTGCTGAGTCAGAAATAATCATTTTAAAACATGTTTTACTCCTTGTCATTTCTAGAAAGATGGGCACACTGTTAAATTGTGTTCTGAAGTGAGCCCTGCAAAGCGGCTAATAGCTGTACAACTGTACAGAGATATGCATTCACAATAACAACTGGGGAAGACACTCACTTATTTAACTGTAGTCATTGCTTTTCACATTTGCAGGAATTATCACATTTACTTGTGTAATGCCATACTGACACCATCTGTAAAAAAAATTATATGAGGTGGCTTTGAACCCTATCTTATATGTGCTCTGACCAGGAGCTCATTGCTCTTATACCTGCTGCCACAGGGCAATGCTAGGCAGTAGGTGTATTTTTTACAGTCAGTACTACCCAAAGTCCTGATGGCCACACCTCTCTGCTTAGTGTGCTTGCACAAAGGAAGGCAAACCAATACAGATATTGCTATTTTCCCATTTAAGCAGAGAACCATGTTTGCTCATTGCTTAACGTCATGCAGATGGAGAAAACAATAGCAACAGTTTTTAATGTCAGAAAAGTTGTGACACAACATTTCCAATGTAAACTGCAGTATGAACACAATAGCATCTGTCAGCTATTTCAGCCATAACATATATGCATAATTAATTCTCAAGTTCATGTTGCATTCATTAAATGTGAAACTCACATGCATCAACACTTTGCCATCATTTGCACAAGCCAATTTATTGGTGGTGCACTATGGATGGAGGTGCTTAGCATGTATTACTTTGCTTATTGCCTAGTTATTTTTCATCCCATCAAACGCCATTTAAAAACATGGCCAGTTATTGACTGAACACATATTTAATCATAACTCATGTGCGCCCTACACCAATACACTTGAAAATGGGGTACGTTAGTTATAGGTCCATTGTCAAATACACCACATAAATAAATAACATTGTATATTTGTTAAATGTTTATACTAACAATAGACATTGAGATTGTTTTATATATGTCTTTTTGTGGACATCATTTCATCAAAATATGAATACACATATATCAACACTTGTATCCATGTTCACAAAATATGTGTTTATGTGACTGAAAGTGTGTAATGTACACAGTATAGTGAGGAAACAGGTGTATGTATGCCTCTCTTCTGCAACATAACAGCTTATTAAATCTATTTTAAGAAGCTGTCTTTTAACGTATATCTACACATTGCAAGCAAAACAGAAAATCCAAAGTCTATACATTGCATACCAGTCTCATAACAGTATAAGCTATCTGCAACATATAATGATGATGTCATCCTGTATAAAGACCACTATGACAATGCAAAATCAGACTCTGGTGATGGCACAAATATTAACTACTATGTTCTGCAGATGGAGAAAACAGTTAAGTGGGGGTTTAATTAACACAACAGCCAAATTGTATGTGTGTGTGTCTGCATGTGTAACAGTGTCTGCATAGTCAGAAGAGCATGATTTTGTGTCCTACTGTCATCACTAAAGTCTCATGGAGAACAAAATGTTTTACAGTCAGTCATACATGACTACACAGCCATTTCCTACAGGCCTCCCAGCATCTTCATCTAAGCATCCACTGATGATGTCTTCTGTTATAAAGTGCTCTGCAACAGTGTAATGTTAAGTATTGTGTTCTCTAGCTTGTGTAACTAGTTAGGTAGGGGTTCTAATCTCACTGCAGTCAACTTGTGTGTTAGTGCATAGTCAGAAGAACATGAGTCTGTGTCTTACTGTCATCACTCAAGTCTCGTGGAGAACAAAGCTTTACAGTCATACATGACTACACAACTAGGTCTCTCAATATCTTCTTCTAAACATACACTGATGATGTCATCGGCTATAAAGTGATCTGCAAAAGTATAAAAATCAGACTTGTGCCATGGTGCTTGCATTAAGTAGTGTGTTCTTTAGTTTGTGTAATTAGTTAGGTAAGGGTTTGAATCTCACTGCAGCCAACTTGTGTTTGCGTTCAGTTAGCTGACATTGTGGAGACCATTTTAGAGTAGCATGGGAGACAGTCCTACTAATATCTTCTTCTCAACACACACTGATAATATAATCTGCTATAAAGTATTGTGTGACAACATAGAAGTAAGACTTGTGTTATGGTGCTTGCTTTAAGTACTGTGTTATGTATTTCAGTAGGTGGGGGGGGTCTAATCTCATGGCCCACAATTTGTGTTCAGGTAGCTATTATTGTAGAGACCATTTTACAGCAGTGTGTTAGGTACTCCTACTAACATCTTCTTATTAAAATACACTGATGATATAATCTGCTAAAAAGTGTTGTCTGACAGTATAGAAATAAGACTTGTGCCATGGTGCTTGTGTTAAAAAATGTGTTTTGTCGATTGATAAGAATGGGTTCTAATCACACTGCAGTCAGCTTGTGTATGTTCGTTCAACTATCAGTCTGGTGACAATTTTAGAATGGCACGTGAAACCACAGCTATGCCAGACACTTCTCCAAACATCTTCATATCAACATACACTGACGTAATCCTCTATAAATTGCACTATGACACTACTTAAGACAAACTTGTGCTGTGGTACTAAAGTTAAGAGCTGTGTTCTCCAGCTTTTGTGACTAGATATTTAAGGGTTCTAATCCAATAGCAGTCAACTCCAGTGTGTGTTCATTCAAATAATATTTTTGAGACAATTTTACACCAGGATGTGACTCCACATCTACGTCAGACACTCCTCTCGACATTTTCTTTTCAATGATGCTATAATCCTCTACAAAGTGCACCATGACACTTCTAAAGTCAGATGTATGTGGTGGTGCTAGTCTTACATTGTATGGAATCCAGCTTCTCTACCTACACAGGTTTAATGTTCAAATCTGTTCTCAGTCAACTGCTGTGTGTGTGGTTCATGGTACATTACAGTTCAGTTATTGTATGACCTTTGAATCTCCCTTAATTTGTCTACCACTCAGGAGAACCTTTCACATAGCACCATGAATCCAACATCACCTTTTTTGTCCTGTTCAAATAACATCCTTCTTGCAGAAGACTGAAGGATGTCAGCATCTCAAAGATGCATACACACATCACAAACCAAAGTCCTTCCATGACCATCTGCATGTCATCTGCAGACCACTGGCTGTGTGATTTCTAATTCTGTCATAGGGTGTTGCATGTCACATATGGACAGAGGCAGTAGGTACACATACACACATACGACTGCTATCTTCCATCATATAGATGTAGAAATTTTGGTTCAAAAGGTATAATAATGGCTAGGATTGTATGTAATCTTGGCTGATAGCCTAGTAATTTCCTATAAACCTAGGAACATTGCACATGTCAATAATGCTGCTATTCACATGTGATGTGTTGAGTTGTGGTTGTATGGTAACCCTACAACAGTGTATTACAATGTGTGATATGAGGTAGTGTACTGATGGATGCTACTGGCTTTTGATTACATGTCCCTTCCATAACAGCTGCAGTAATATGCCTCCTGAGAACTGCTGACATAAGATGGTACTATGTATATTGTTGGATTAGTAAGGCATGTGTTTTGTAGTGGAGTATATCAACATTATGCACAGCTCTCATTCAACCATCCTAGTGACACTTGCAGTATGACACAAATGTGCAGGTGTATACCTACCATCATTAAATGCTCTGTGACATACATCAATAAAATGCCATGCTGATTATATGGGTGCATACATCTTTTTTCATCCACATGTAATGCTGTTATATACACAAACATATAACAAGTTCAGATTCAATTGTAACTTTGGGGAAGTCATTGTATGCACAATTGTGTTTCCATTTCCAATGATTATTGAGGTGGTCCCCAGCAGTATTGTGTGACTGTCAGCATTTGTGTCAGTAATGGTTCTGCATGAACCACATTCACTTCATTAGTATTGTGTCCATATACAATATCAGGGCCCTCACTCACAGCTTTCCAATAAAAAAATATATGCATATTTTGTGCAATTGATGTAATTACATGTGTTGTAAGACTGTGTGAATAGTTCCACTGTGTGGTGTGTGATGCATACCCAAGGTTTTATTTGGAGGTATTGTCACAAGTCATCTTTTAAATAAATATGAAATGTTAAGTGGAATACACAACTAAGGGTGGAGCTGTTTGTGGGTGGCACCACTCATACTCAACCAGAGGAAATAGACAATCTGCTAGCTGACACATATGGATCAAACTTCATCTCCAATCCCCACTGGCCATCAGCCAAAACAGACATGCAAACATTGCTCAGCTTATTTTCTCAGGAAAGCAGCTCGTCTGTGCACTCACTAAGGCTAAAAACACTGCATCAGTGGGCCCTGACAAGATCCCAGGATGCCTTTTCAATAACTTAAGACCTGCAAACAGTTGGATCCCTATTTAACCACAGCATCCAGAGAAGCTATGTTCTAGCAGAAGGGTGTACAACAGTCATCCATCTGAACTAAGGGGGACCATCACTTGACCCAGGGAATTATACCGTCATATGTCTGACTTGCTTCATCTGTAAGCCAGTCAAAAGAATCATCATGGACCTTATCAAAAAGAGCACAGGTAATCTCCAGACTGAGAATTCAGCCCATTGTTGATTTGTTAAGGCTATATCATGTCTGTTAAATCTGGTTAACTTCTTCAAGAAGGTCAACAAGGACATAGATGAGGGAAAAGCCTGAACATCCCACCTAACTTGACCTGGCCAAGGCATGTGACACAAATCCACACTCAGGTATTACACAGAAACTGTTTCACCTGGCATGAGCACCTATGTCACCAAGTGGGTAGCCAAATGGATCACTGGCAGGACATGTAATATTGTGTGTCAATTCACCTCTAGCATGAGGCCAGTGACCAGGGCCGTACCACAGGGTTCTGTACGAGGCCCTTTCCTGTACAATATTTAGTTCTCAGAAGTCAAGTCAAACTTAGATAGCCTTTGTCTGACCAACTTTGTGGATGACTGCAAATTCTGGATAATCATTGACTCCATCAGTGCTAATGATATACTGCAAAAAGTATTAACACACAAAAATGATTGGTACCACACCTATGGAGACACATTAAATGAACATAAAAGCATAATTATTCCCTTTTGGAAAGCAAATACCCAAGCTTATTACAATATAGATAGCACACCCCTATGAGCAGACACAGTGGCAAGTGATCTGGGTACTCAGGTAGATAGTAATAGGAACTTTGACCACCATACATCCACAGTGGTAACAAATCCCGTGTATGTGGCTCAGCTCATAAGTATGGGCAGGCCATCCACATCAAAGGACATTATAATTTTATTGCACATGACCGTCATTGCATCAATAATTGAGTGCAATGTACCCTTTTGAATGTACCTCACCACACATCTGCAACAGTTGTAGCCACCCCAGAGTTTTTGTACAATGAAGATACATATTGTAAACAACAAGTCCTATATGGAAATATTAAAAGCTTTATCACTGTATTATATATCCTACAGACTACTAAAGGTTGATCTGTGTCTGGCCTACAGGGCAGTCTCCAGTCTGGCCCTGATGGAAATGTTACACATTGTTAATGCAAACTGTATAAGGGTCACTAGTTCCAAGAATGTTAACCTAGCCTATGGCATAATAAATCATGTTGGAGGGATAGATACATCTCTCAGACACTAATCTATTCATATAAAGCAAATGCCTTGCTTGACCCTCTTCAAGTTCAACCCAGATCAATGGATGGTTGATCATAATTGTATTTCTTGTGTTGCTACCATGCCCTTCATAGATAGAGGTAGCTGGGATTAGATAAGGTAGCATAGGCTCATACCTGTGTGAACATCATTCACATAGCTTTTGAAAATTGTGAAAGTCATGTTAAATATGGCTAGGCTTTTATGGGATCTTGAGACTTTAGCCTAGTACTCTCCTGTGAAGCTATAAACCTATAAAGCCCAATTGGATTCTAGGTATAGATATAGTATGACTGTATAGCATCATGGACGTATCAGTACATCACATCAGTATTACTACTTGATAGTTTGCATGAACACATATGCATGCATGTTAGGATTTCATAGCAGTATAACATTTTCACTGCAATGTCAGGGGGAGAGTTATGGTGTGGAACATGTCTTGAGGTTTGACATATGCTGATAAGAGTGTGCTCCATTTATTGTTTGATATGTGAACAATATCAAAATGACAGCTTACTCACTCGTTGCTGCTAGACTTTGCACTACTATAGTTTCTGTGCACATGGGCATAACTGATGCATTACAATTAGTCTTACGTACCATTCATTGTAACAGATCACGTCTTAATTCACACATCAATTGCAGATCCTTCAGACAATATCTATTGCTATTACATGTGGCAAATGCATGCAATAGACTGCTGTGCATAGGGAATCTATTCATAATAGTGTGTTGTTTGTAAGTGTTATTATCCATATGGCCGATACCTATGTCATCCAGGATGCTTTAGTCAAGTGTATCACATTTGGCACAGTGAGGTCCCACACATCTTGTCAGCCAAACAGAACTATTCTTGGGATGCATACCATTTAGGATATTCAGTGCAGTCTTCCCTTAAAGGTGTACAACAAGATGCATGTGTGATTCATCTTTCTGTGTTGCACCCAGTAAATACACAGAGAGACTCCCCAGACTCTGGAATAGATTGCCCATACATGTCATGCAGAGTGCCTCTTTGGACCTCTTCAAGAGGAACCTTGACAATTGGATGGGAGAAAGGAAATTCACCCCAGGGATCACATCAGTCACCCTGCAGGGGTCCAGGAAAGTAAATAATGGGAATTGTTATGGCTAGGCTTGTATAGGCCCTAGGGCTGATAGCCTAGTACCAACCTATGAACCTATGAATTGACAACATTGATGGCACAGGTTTGATTCTTGCAGGTGTGGATTGTGGCTTATGTGTCATGCCACCCTCTCAACTGGCCAGGACTGTACCTCATTACAACTGTACATGTCTGTTCCTGCAGAACATGGATAATAACTTGCACTCACATATTCTGTTAATGTCATATACCATATGATCATAGGATTTTACTAGGCTAATAGCCCTAGGGCCCTTTCAAGCCTAGCGAAGAGTTTATTCCCAAAAGGAAACCTCAGTCAGCACTTGTCGCTCCTGTCTATTAGTGGTGGTATTATTTTAAACATGTCCATGATTGTGCCTGCTTCTGCCTAAAGTTGTCCATGAGTCTGTTACTATGTGTCCATGATTGGTTGAGAGGTATGCTGAAATTTCAGTCATATTCAAGTAAGTCATTTTGCAGGCCTTCACAATATGCACATACCTCCTCTTGTATATACTGTCCTTGTTAAATGTCCTCTCCAGTGATCATGTCAGTGATGTTTATATCAACCATTCACCTCCATTGACATATAACCTTGTGTGACAGTTCCATATATACTATAATGTGTGATGACATAAATATACTCGCACAGGTGTAAACAGCAGTACATAGTGTGCTATGTAAATATGTGCTTAATTTTATGCTGCTGACTTGTTTTTGGAGGGTACATACATTGACATGCCCTTATCTTGTGTACATTACTGTGTTTCACATCCTCTTCCTCTTTCTTTATTCCTACCATTCATGTCTGTGGCCATTTTAAGACACACACTTTCCCAGACTAGTCTATTTATAGTGTATTCTATTTATCCTTGATCACTGCTGCATCTTTTATTTCTGTATCCGAAAAAACATGTAGTGTACCTTGCACTGAGTACACTTTTCTATAATGAACTACTGCTGCAGTCATTGCATTAATTTTAGCCCTGGTAGTCACTGTGGCTGTCTGTGCAATCTAGCAAAGCAAGTTTGCTCCTAGGTAAACTTGTCTGCATGGTCCATATGCATTTATTTATTTATTTATTTATTCCAGTTTGGTGACCACGGAGGTCCACTGGGCTCGAGAGCCCATTTTCAGTGGCGGCCCGGGGAGAAAAGCTCCACAATACAAAGTTACATTACATAGAGAATTACAAGGAAAATATTTGCATTGCAATCAACAAGTAGTATAACAATCAATAGGTAGTATTACAGTCAAAACAGGTATCATTCAGTAAAGACAGCAAAACTATTAAAAATCTTTCAAGAAAAAGACAGGCATACAGCATAATGGCTGGATGTTACTGTTTAGTTACATTTATAATCTATGTATATGAAAGAAATTAGGAAGATATATTTGTGCTGCTTTACAAGATGACATGAATTTTTTTTATCAGTGTAAGCGTGATGCATGGCATGCAAACACGATTAGCATTGCTGCTCATTGCACAAACACTTAAACTCTATGTAGGTTTCATACTAAGCCTACATGGAGTTTATTAAAGACCCAGGCATGTCTTCTAGGACTGGACATCTGTCTGAATTAATTATTAGATTATGGACAATAGTGAGCTGAGAGCAATAAAGGCTGTGAAGTAGTTCAGTCCCATTTAGCATTTTAAGGTGTGCACAGTAGTGCATTTGGTAAGAGATGTCTGAGGCAAGTTTTGCAATTTTATTGCAACATTGATCAAGTTTATTTTTTTGCAGTACTGACAGATTTGTGAAAATTTGAGTGGCATATAGTAGTGTTGGGATCAAGTAGGATTTGGCTAAAGTTTCTCTCGCTTTGCTTCTAAACAGATGTTTGGATCTACATAGAAGGTCAAATTTTTGCTGGGACTTTCAAATGACTAGCTGGATGTGGAATTCATATTCTTTTGTGGTTCCCAGCAGCTTAGCTAGTGGTACAAGGTCAATTTTAGTACTGTTAGCTGAGGTTATGTTAAACTGGTCTGTGATGTGTGAATGTGATTTAGGAGAGAAGAGGAGAATTTTTTTGTGGGGGGGGGTAAGTAATAGTTGTGAATTTTTGAGCTAGGATTCTATACTAAAAAGATTATTGAGTCAAGTCCTGTAGTTTATACAGAGTTGGGGCAAAACAGGTTAAGGTGGCATCACTTGACCCATTGCATTGGTTTAGCATGTTTGGTTGCACAATGTAGGTAATTTATGAATAGACTGAACAAGGTTGTTCCCAGTATGGATCATGGTGGTACACCAGCTGACACAGGTAGGAAGGATGAGCCCTAGTATGGATCACGGTGGTACACCAGCTGACACAGGTAGGAAGGATGAGCCCTAGTATGGATCACGGTGGTACACCAGCTGATACAGGTAGGAAGGATGAGCCCTAGTATGGATCACGGTGGTACACCAGCTCATACAGGTAGGAGGATGAGTACACATTCTGCCATTTGGCAGTTTGATATCTGTTTCATAAGTAACTTGGGAACCATGAAAGGAGATTAGAGATGGCTTGAGAGAGGAAGGTTTTGCAGTGCTATTTCATGGGTGATTGTCTAATGCTTTTGACAGGTCAAAAAGTAGTGAGGTTATTGATAGCCCAAAAAAGAAAGCTTTTCCAGTAAGAATTGATGGGTGACTGTGTCAAATGCTTCAGCAGCAGTTTCAGGTATCCTGATATAAGTTTATCTGCAGCTAGTGAGGAGTTTTCAGTATGAGTAGGTATTTTTACAGCTGAAGTAAATAATGAGTTTTAGAGGAAAATGAGCAGAATCAGAGTTAGGCTGGCTGATATAGATGGAGCTACGACTGGGATTTGTTTTCAGTAAGAACAATGTTTGTTTATGAAGTAATTGTCGAATACATTTTTTGTGGGAGTTCTGGAGAGGGTTTGGGTTGAGAGTTAGACAGATGCTCAGAAGAGATTTGAATTGCTGTGATAATTATCTTGCATGCTAGAGTAGTGATGATTTTGTTAATTTTTTTGTTGAACTTGGTTTCATGCCTGAGGTTTCTGTAGGTCTGGAAGTTATTATAATTTTTAAGGTTTATTGTATTTTCCATGCTTTGTCTCTCTGTCTCATAAGTTGTTTGTTTTATGAGATAGGCCAGGAAGCCGATTGAGTTTAATTCATTTTCTTCTTAGTGGGAAGGGTCTGTTCGATATATTGAGAAAGACTTTGCTGAACAAGTGTGGCATTGTCTGCAGTAGTGTTTTCAGTTGAATCTTGTTATATGATTAAGGTAGACCTAAATGCTTCTACATTTAAATTAGTCACTTTGTGTATCAACTAGAAGTGATGAAGCCTGGGAGAGTGGATAGAAGTTCTACTGACAAAGCTGGGCAAATAATCACTTAAGGTATCCGATGGGGTGTCTGTGGTAGAGATAGTAGTTGAATGAGATAAGAGTATCTGATCTAATATAGATACTCTTTTGGTAGGCTTAGTGTATCTAGTTGGGTTAACAATGAGTTGTTTAAAGCAGTATAGGTTCATATTAGCTACAGAAGTTTCAGATATTTATTTTATTTATTTATTTTACATTTGTTGACCGGGCTAGTCTAACTGGACACATGTCCATTTTCAGTAGAGGCCAGGGGAGAAAAGCTCCACTTTTAAACTAGATAAAATCAAGACAATACAAAAAAGATACATGCAATATCTAAAGTAAATATGAATTTCAAGATATTATATTTACCAATCTATGTTTAAGTCCCCAGGTATTAAGGTCTTGTGTGGTATATTGGAGCATACCTAGAATAACAGGTCCTTTGCAAAGAGAATATTCTAACCAGGAGTAACATATGCTGCCCTGATGCACAGGCTGTTGTGTGGGTTTACTATAAGAAAATAAATAAGCAGAATTACAAAACTGAGGAACATTGTTCTGGTAGGTGTAGACGTTAAGGTTGATGGGGTAGATAATGGCCACACATTCAGTCTTTTTTGACTTTACAGTCAACTGTTAGTATGCTATATCCTGATAGGAGGATTTCATTGTCCTTAATGCTGCATTGTAACAAGATCTTGTTCGCATCAAGGTTGTCCAGCTGTGATAAGAAATGAAAACATGCATGTTTGCTAGTTTAATGGAGATGCTCATGAGATTAATGGTGATGAGCTTTAATTCAGTGTTGTTTGGTCACCATTTTGATGGTACAAGTAAGATGATGAGCTAGCAGATGAGGATGATGGTCATACTAGGTCTACGTTTGGGTGGATGTCAGCACATTGTTGTAGTAATGTAAAGTGCTGCTGGCAGACAAGGAACCTTTTGAATTTGAGTTTATTTTTTGCCAGTGGATTAATACAAGGGCTCTTTTGTTTTAAGATTGTGTTTGAAAAAGTGGAGGTGAGGGGAGTTGTAGAGATTTTGGACTATGGTAACAATGGTTTTATAGATGTTGGACTCAAGAGTATTGAGGTGGAACTAGGAGAGTTATTAAAATATAGTTGTTTAGATAGTTTGTAAAATGGGCAAAAGTCAAAAGTAGAATAAATTGAGCTGTATGTTTAAGCATGGTGTCAGCTAAATTGGTGAGGGATGTAAGCTGAAAGGTAGGTGATTGAAACATACAGACAGTGGTACACGGGGGGGTAGTGTTCAGGCAGTACGTACACAGAAGAAGGAGGAGTGCAGGCTATAGATACACATTTGGGAAGTTAGTGTTCAGGCAGTGGGTATGTGAAATTGGTACGGATGTCATGCTTATCTAAAGGGGTATAGAAGGAGATAGTTTAGGAGAGAGATGGAGGAGAAGAAAGTAAGGTGTGTGAGATTTTGAAATATTGTAAAAAGTGAACTGTTGTATGTGGGGTTTTAGGAGAGTGGAGTTAAGATATAATGAAAAGTTGTGGGTGTTTTGAGGAGAGTATGGAGTTACCTGGGATTAGGGCAGAAGAGAGAGATTCAACTATGCACAGAATGTGGTTGTAAGATATGAGAAGTGTATTGGAATTCAGAGAAAAGTAATATAATGGATGTTTTGAAATAGATGTTTGTAATTGGTTGCACTGAGTTGGGTGCTGGTTGTTGTAATTTGCTGGCTATGGCTAGAAATCTGGAGAAGAAGGCCCGGGCGGGTGAAAAATTAGGGGTATTGTAGGGGAGTGTAGTGAGCCCCAGCATAGTGATTATAAATACAGCAGGACCCCCACCTGCAGAGACTATGCATGCTGTAAGAAAATGATCTGTAAGCTACTGGAGTGAGAGATGAATTAAAGTTAAGGTTTCAGTAAGCACACATCGCCAGTCTTTACAGTAAGAGTTATTACTGTTGTCATGCCATGCAGCATTTATGCAGACTGACACAGGCACTTCGCTCCAGTTATACCATCCTGGCTTGCATCCCTATCCCCTTGGTAAAAGTAAGACAAACAAGGAAGCAGAAGAGCCAAATTGAGAAGTGACTAAAGGGTACATAAACTAGAGTTTTTAACTGCTGCTAGATTTATTTACAAAAGGATGCTAAGGCTTCTTACGTTAGGTTAATAGGAGTCTGCCTCAGTTTATGCCTCCAGCCACGACAAAACTACAGACAAGCAGTAACTACTTAAAATATAATTTAAATTGACTCCCACAAAGATTCTTCAGGCAGAATACTTGGTTAGAGAAAAATCTTGCAGTTAACAAAGAGCTGAAATGGACTTGTTAGAGGCATACTGTTGTGCTTGCAGTGCTTTTTATTTTTATGGCAGCCAGCGGCTTAGGTTCATAGGTAGGTACTAGGCTATCAGCCCAAGGACCTAAGTAAGCCTAGCCAACAAGGTTCCCCGGCTTACGCCACCCTAGAAAGTTATTTTCCTGTGTCCCTGTTGAGCAGAGCCACAGAAGTGATCCTCGGGGTGTATTTCCTATTTCCCATCCCATTCATCAAGATTTTTCTTGAAGAGTGCTAATGATGAACCTTGCCTAACACAGATGGGTAACTTGTTCCAGAGTATGGGAAGTCTCTGAGACAGGAATCTATCCCTCCAGCATGTCCTGTTTATTGTGGTGACAAGGTTTAGGTCCCTAGAGCATGTAGCTTGGAAGGATTGAGATTTTTTTAGGTGTAGCATGTCCAACAGCTCTGGGTTTGACATAGCTTTGTATGTTAGGCAGAGATCGCCTCTGAGTAGGCGATATGTGACAGAGTAAAGCTGGAGTTTTTTGAGACAGTCAGTATAGGGCATCTGTTTGAGGCCAGTAATCCTCTTTGTGAGGTACTTCTGTGGCCTTTCCAGCTGCTGCAGATGTATTGTGAGGTATATTCCAAAAGGAGCATTGTACTCTATAATGGGTCTAATGATTATAGAGTAGAGGGGAACAATGACCTCTTTTTTCCCTGGATGAGAATCCTTTTGTGATGAGGTGTGCCATGTAGAAGGATTTCCTGACTACTGTGGCAATGTGATTATCAAAGGAGACTACTGTCCACCTGGGTCCCAAGGTCTCTTATCACACATTCAGCATTAAGTAGACTGCCGCCTATGTGGTAGTTCATGGGTACAGAGTTTTTACCAAAGGGGATGACAGTGCACTTTTTGGCATTGAGCTTGAGGCCAGGGCACTGACACCAGGCATCTGTCTCAGTGAGGCCCTTCTGTAGGATGTCCACATCATTTGGGGACTTGATTATGGGTCCTAGTTTGCAGTCATCTGCGAACATCATTAGCCAAAGGCCTGTACTTCAGAGAAGTAGATACCAAACAGGAGTGGTCCCAGGACTGAACCCTGTGGTACTCCATCTGTCACTGTTTTGAAGTTAGATTTGGAGTCTGCAACTTTTACAGTATGGGTTTTGTCAGTGAGCCAGTTGGCAACCCATCTTGTGATGTAGGGATTTATACCTAGTTTAGTGACTTTAGCTATAATTCCAGAATGGGGGATGGTGTCAAAAGCCTTGGTGAGGTCAAGATAGGCTGTATGAACCACCTTACCCTCATATACGGCTTTGGTGACTGTCTCAAAGAAGTCGATCAGGTTCAGGAGGCATGATCTGCCCTTCACAAACCTGAACTGGGTGGTGTCCAGAATTTAGAGGTTACCAATGTCTTTGTTTATGAGTTCCATGATGATACGTTCCATGGTCTTACAGACCAGACTCGTCAGGCTAATAGGGCGATAGTTCCTGGAATCAGTGGCGGCTCCCCCTTTGTGGAGTGGGATAACTGTTGCTATGTGCCATTCAGTGGGCACAAAGCCTGACTTGAGGCAATGATTGAACATGGTGTTTAGGTGGGGAGCCAGTTTGTTCTGAAGTTTGTGTAAAACGCAGCCTGGGATGTTGTCTGGTTCCATGGATGCTGTGTTTTTGGCTTTAGAGAGTGCAGCTTTTACCTGCATAGTTGTGATTACAGGGACTCTGCATTCTTCCTGTATAGATATGGGCCCTTTAGGGGTGAGAGGGGGGTAAAGTTAGCCCTGAACCTATCTGCCAGGATTTTGGCAATATCAGTTGGTTCTGTAATTTTTGTGCTGTTGTGCTGTAACTCAGAGCAGATCTGGGTGTTACCATTGAGATTCTTGACATAGCTATAGAATGCTTTGTAGTTGTCCTTAGAATCAGTGGTGAGTTTGTTTTCATAGCTAGCTTTGGAGGATCTTATAAGGGATCTCAGCTTCTTACTGAGGCTAACCAGGGAGCTCCTCCACTCATGGGATTTTACTCTCTTTTGCAACAGTTTCTTCCTTCTGTTGTAGAGTTTGTTTATGACAGGGGACCACCAGATTGGCTTCCTTTTTTTGGAGGATAGAATCTTGGTTCTGTTTGGGATAGCACAATCCATGCACTCATGTAAGTACTTATAGAGTACATTTGTGTAGGATTCAGAAGTCATAACTGTATTGTCCATCTGCATAGGTGTCATGAAGTTTGCCACTTCTGTCCTAAGAAGCATGAAGTTGGATTTGGAGAACTGTTTTATTGTGGTTTCCTTAATGAGGGGATGGGGGTGGGATGCGGATATCTAGGGTGTTTAGCTTATGGTCGGATCTGACCAATGAGGAGTTGACTTCAGGTATGGAACACAGGTCACTCATGTTGGTAATGACTAGGTCTAGGATATTGTTGCCACTGGTGGGGGTGTGGATAAGTTGATCCAGGGCTCAAAAATGTATGAATTCCAGAAAGAGTTGAGCGAAGGAGTTGGTACGAGTTGTTTTCCCAGTTAATGGTGGGGTAGTTGAAATAGCTCATTATTAGGGTGTTTGGTTGAACCCTAATATTTTCCAGTATATCAAGAAAAGAGGAGTGGGAATCCTGGGGTATGGTCAGGGATCTGTAGCAAGCTACAGTTCGGATAGCAGTTTTGCCCAGAGTTAGTTGCACTTGGATAACCTCGGATGCATTATGGAGAGCAACTAGCCTGGAGGTGTGGATATCCTTAATGAATATGGACACACCTCCACCTTTGGTGTTCTGGTCCAGGTTAGATGGCTGAAAAGTATGGTATGAGCTATAGCCTGGTAATGCAGGGGTGCTCTCTGGAGCTTTGAAGCAGGTCTCAGTCACTGCACAGATATTGATGTTCTCCATTTTAAGGAGTGCCTCGAGGGAGTGCATTTTGAGATTTAGACTTCTAGCATTGAGTAGCATTACCCTCAGTTTTTGCTTGCCTGTTCCTGTTATGGTGGTGAATTTGTCATTTGAATCTTGCCTAAAAAGGGCACTATAGGGGAGGCAAGAGCCTTAGCCAGTATCCGGAATCCCAGGGATGACAGGTGCAGGCTATCTCTGGCAACTTGTTGTCTGTTTTCCTAGTTCACCAAAAGGGCAGTAATGAGGAATGTCACTGATAGGCTTTGCTAAGGACTCAAAATATTAGAATATAAGGGAGAAAAAGAGGGAGTTAGAATTATAGAGTTTAAGTAGGTTAGAGTATATAGAAAGGGAGACAAATGAGAATTAGACAATAACTGCAAGTCAGAAATACCTACAACAATGCCTTGAAGCATTTTCAGGCCATTTTTAAAACACATGCCTAAGAGGGTGCATTAAAGGGTTCAAGAGGCAAAGTTACTGGTTGTGTGAGTAATAGGGGTATCAGCAGTGTGGCATTTAAGCTGTTATGAAGTTTGACATCTTCATCTTATTCCTAGGAACAACAGTAATTTCATAAGAAATTAAATTACTTATTCATCTATTTCATTTAGTATCAGCTTTACAGGGAAGAACACATAAAACGTCTTTCATAGATCTTGTAACAGAGCTTATGTAGCATTGTAGCCTGAGTCCTTGAATTGCAGCTTCAGCATTCATCAGTCAGCATACTACAATGCATCACAATAGTAAGTATAGTACAATGCAACACAACAGTAAGTATAGTACAATGCAACACAATAGTAGGTATAGTACAATGCAACACAACAGTAAGACTAATTCCATTGCTTATATAAAAAACACTTATAAATACCATAGGCTCAGCAGGACAACACATATCGGTTCTTTACTGTTATAAACACATGTATATACTTAATAATTGCATTTCATCACATATGGTGCATTTTTAGTCAGTGCAGGGCTAATTATATACATATAATGCAAGAAATTATATCAAGGAGAGAAACTGCACTACAGCACTGGGCTAACTACTAACTTATTTGAAAATGCACTCTTCTCCCTAACTTAGAAAGATGCCACCACATGGCATGCGGAGACATGTGAGACTGAGCAGTTAATGTACCCCCACACTCCCACAGACTGTGTATGTTGTAAGAAAATCAATCCATAAGCCATTAGAGAAACTTGGAGTGACAGGTGAGTTCAGCTTTATTTTGCAGGAAACAAAACTAGATTTTCCTCTTGTAAGCACACCACTCCAAACTTTAGAAAGACAGCAAAAGTTGTCCTGCCATTAAACAGAGTTTTTATCTGTTGCAATGTTTACTTATAAATGGATTTTAAGGCCACTTATATTAGGTTAATAGGAGCCTGCTGCAGTGTACACCTCTAGCCATGAAAGAACTGCAAACAAGCACTAATTACTTAAAATATAATCTAAATTGACTTTCACAGAGACTATACAGGCAGAGTTAGAGAAAACAGCCACTCTGGTGGTGTAGAGGGATAAAGCCTTGACTACAAGTTAAGTGAACCAGGTTCAATTAGCATCTCAGGTGAGCGACTGGCTGGCAGGAATGGCTGGGTGTGCCCTTCCCTGGGATGATGGTATATGAGCATCTCTTAATGAAAATTCCTGATGTAGGCCAGGGCCACCACCAAAAGAGGTGTAGTCAGCAGGTGGAAGTGTGCCTTGCTAAGCTGTTGTGGAAATGGGCCAAAATGCTGCTAATTCACATTGCACAATTATCCACAGGTCAAGCCACACTGCCACAAAGGAGAAGGGGGAAACAGGTATGCTAAGTAAGTCTACCCTGTACAGAATCTCAGACATGCTGAACTCTTTTGCCTTGAATCAGTGATCAGCCCCAGCAATTACCAAATAAGTTTGGGGGGCATGGAGTGGCTGATGGACCCTGTGTGGACAGGGCATGAGGGCTGGCCTGTTAAAGTGATAGAAGGATAGAAGGAAACATGTAACAAAAAAAGAATTAGAGAAGAGCTTTGCAGAGAATTAAGATGAACTTATTTGTGAGATACCGTTGAGCTTTTTTTTTGGGGGGGGGAGGTTCTGCAACTTGCTGTCTGTCTATCTAGAATGCCAAATGGGCAAAAATGGGGAATTCTGCACGCTGGATCCACTAAGGATTCACTGTGCTTGAAGGATTGCCAGCAGCTGGAGGAATGGCAGTATACCACTGGGCTAACTGAAGAAAATGAAGGAAGGTTGTCTGCCTATATCATTACCAGTGGTATGGTGGTAAGGCAAATAGGAAGCTAGAGATTCTAATTAGGTGCAGTGTTGTTAGAAACAAGCAGTAGTATTATACAGACCTGTCAGAATATAGCTAAAGTCATTTCAGTAGCTATTCATGCTTTCATGTTTAAATAAAAATAGCAAAATCTTCTAGGATATCTGATTTAAAACAGTCTTAATCTTGTACAAAGGGGATTGTGATACTGACAGAAAGCAACAGTCTGCAGTAAGAATAACATGGTGTTTGCTCCACATAAAGTGGGGACAAGCAAATAGTTTACAACAAATAAAAGAAGTGGAACCAAAAACCCAAAGTAGTCAATATTTTGAAGAACCTGTTTTTTTCTTTTTTTTTCATTGTTATTCAAGCAGATATTTTATTTAACTCCACAACCAGGAGTATTGGTTACTTATACACAAGCATTTACTTTTATCATTGCATGGGGAGAAATAGAAGGGGCACTACCATCAACAATGATGGAAGTAGGATGGGCACTGCCATCAACAATGATGAAAGTAGGAGGTGCAGTGCCATCAACAATGACAATAATGGAAGTAGGAGGGGCACTGCCATCAACAATGATGGAAGCAGGAGGTGCAGTGTCATCAACAATGACAATAATGGAAGTAGGAGGGGCACTGCCATCAACAATGACAATAATGGAAGTAGGAGGGGCACTGCCATCAACAATGATGGAAGTAGGATGGGCACTGCCATCAACAATGATGGAAGTAGGAGGTGCAGTGCCATCAACAATGACAATAATGGAAGTAGGAGGGGCACTGCCATCAATAATGGTGGAAGTAGGAGGGGCATTGCCATTAACAATGATGGCAGTAGGAGGGGCACTGCCATCAACAATGATGGAAGTAGGAGGGGCACTGCCATCAACAATGATGGAAGTAGGAAGGGCACTACCATCAACAATGATGTTCTACTGACAGTGGACACAGCAATGGACACAGTTATACTGCTTGTGTGAACCTAAGCAGAAGGTGGCATTCCTGTTAGCAGAACTGAGTGAATACATACCACAGGATAATGTTTTGCCAACTTGACCCAGTAACTATTTGTTGGTGCAGAGGTATGAAGTCCTGACTGCAATTAGATGACCTGAGTACAATTAAGTGCTTAAGTATCTACTAGACTTGGTGTTGGGAAGGAGAAAATGTACTTCTCAACTGTCCAGAATTTTGTACAAGGTCCATATTTTTACCTCATATTTTGGTATACTCCTCTCAATATTTGTGATTTCTGGAAAAACACTGAGAACTCAATTTCATATCCTTCAGAAAATGCATGCTAATGCAAAACCAGTGATTTTAGCAGATTTCTAGGTTTATAAGAGTGATATTTAAAATCTGTCCCTGATTTTGGGCATTTGTTCCCATTATTTTTGACTTTGTCAATAATTCTTGCACTAAGAGGTTGACAAATATGGACAAGAAATTATGAGGTTTAACTTGTCTGTCTATCCTGGGGGAGGGAGTTGGGTCATGTTGAGGTCATACAACTCAGTCACAAGTGTGCTGGTAGTGACAGTGCAGCTGTGCTGGGAATGGACAGCATGAAATATACATTCCTATGCAGGGGCACGATTCCCTCATGTTGCCATTGTAAAGCCCCTTATGCTGCCAGCCCTGCATGTCAGGAGAAAGCAAAGTTAAACAGAAGACCTTACCCATGTGCAATATAATGACCCTCAGAGAGGTATATCCAAGAACCAAGAAGGAACAAGATTCACATGACTAAGGGACACATCATGGGGGATCCCCCCAACTGCAGTAGCCTCCGAGGAAGAGGAATAATATGGGATGACCAAGACCTAAAGTCAGCAATATCTGGCCAAAAACAAAAATGCTTTTCTTCTGAAGCTTGGGATACATAACTGAGTCTTTGTGAATCTGAGTTGTATAATTCAAGTTCTAGCTTGTCACAGCATTCATTTTTTTACTGGAGCCAAGCAGCTGGTTTTATATTCCTTAATGTCTGTTATTGCTTCTTATCTAGTATCTAGATAAATCTGTCATGGGATTAGAAAAGCAATGTTTAATAAGTTTTATTGGAAAGGATTTACTGATGAAGTCAGTCCTTCAGACTGAATACATTTTTATTTCTTTCACGAAGAGCACACTCATATTGCAGTTTAATCCATGAATTATAAAGATATGTGATAGTTTCGTAAACAAAGTCTAAAATGCTCCCATGCCTTAATGCATCTTCTGGGTTCTTACAACAAATCCATGACTTGTCCAGGTACATATTTCTAAATGACTGAATAGGTCATTAAGATCTAATGCCTTTAAGATGTTTCATCTGACGTATTATCCAGGATGAAGTTCTTAATAGTAAGAGTAGACTAATCAATGGTAATTTTGTCGAAAAAACACATTGTTGAAGCAGGAACGGTGAGTACTCTACAAATGGTCTCTGTCACACTCACCCACACACACACACACACACACACACACACACACACACACACACACACACACACACACACACACACACACTCATATGCACAGCTTCTCAATACTTACCTGTAGTGGCACTAAGTACCCCACTCCTGTTATTGAAATAAATGGGTGTGCACAATCAAAACATGGTGTACACTTTTACACTTCACTCCCAGGCAAAGTGCAAAAGAGCTATTCTTTAAATTGCTGTACTGAGTTGGTCTAGTCCTGTTGAAGTGTTCTGGGGAAGTGAACATGGCTAATTTGCACTAGCTATGTCCCTGACCTGCCTCATTTGCATGCAAATGTCACTGATGAGGCCCATTTAGCACTGCAGCTGTCTCTAGCTTGTTCATGCATAATACACTGAACAATCATGCACAGTGTATTATGCATTTCTGAATCTCACCTATTTGATTGAAACATCTGATTCATGTTATAACAAAATAACTTGCTTTCAACACAGGCTTAAAGATGCAAGTCTCTACACCTTACTGAACAGTGGATTCAATAATGAATCAAGTTATACTCGTTATATTGTGTTATTTAATAGCTTCATGGTTGATTCATAGTGGATTACTAATCTAACAATCCAAGGGGCTTTTTTCAGCATAGCCATGCTTCCCAAAGGTGAGAATTAAACCTTGTACCTTGTGTGTGCAAGGTAAACACCACAAGCATTATGCCATCCCTCACTGACAAACACTTGGCTCAAGGGCTGACGTTCAGTAGATCATAGTTTTTGCTGCTCTGCTATATATGAAACTCTGACCTAGAATCAGGAAATTTATGAATGATTTAGAACACAGTTCCACACAAATGTATAGTGCACTGCTGGAGACAGGTGGCCTCCTTCCATCCGCGCTATGACTCAATGAGTAGCAGCACTTCTCACTGCTCATCGCTATGACTCAATCAGTTACAGCACTTCTCACTGCTCATCGCTATGACTCAATGACTAGCAGCACTTCTCACTGCTCATCACTATGACTCAATGACTAGCAGCACTTCTCACTGCTCATCGCTATGACTCAATGACTAGCAGCACTTCTCACTGCTCATCGCTATGACTCAATGACTAGCAGCACTTCTCACTGCTCATCGCTATGACTCAATGACTAGCAGCACTTCTCACTGCTCATTGCTATGACTCAATGACTAGCAGCACTTCTCACTGCTCATCGCTATGACTCAATGACTAGCAGCACTTCTCACTGCTCATCGCTATGACTCTTGTTATGACTCAATGACTAGCAGCACTTCTCACTGCTCATTGCTATGACTCAATGAGTAGCAACACTTCTCACTGTTCATTGCTATGACTCAATGAGTAGCAGCACTTCTCACTGCTCATGCGTCTGGATATCCCTGGCCAATAGCAGATCCAAGGTGATGCAATATCATTACATTAAGGTGGGAATTTGATTTAAGAGGCATTCAGTCATAATCCCACAGATGTTAGCTTTACACCATTGACTCCACAACTCAATGCAAACACCAAATGTCTGAAACTGTGGTTCCTCTCTTACTGAACAAGATTATTATCACAACACAGCATCAGTATGGTAAAACTAACCTGTCTCATGACAGTCGAATAAATCACCCCCCTACAGTTTAAATACACTTGCTGTAAAGCCATAAACACAAATGTATGTTGTATTTCTAAATTCAAGCAAAGCTTAACAAGAGCATTAGCAGGGCTAATTTAGACCAAAATATGTTCATCAGTGCAGTGTGTAAGTTCCCTCCTAGTCTTACCAACAGGAAAGGGCATTGTTTGCATCCATTTTGCTAAAGGAACAACATTCACACTGTCAAAGTCAGTCTTCAGTCTATTCTTCTAGCACCTGCCATCTTACAATGTTTATATGGGAATGTATCTGTTCTTTAACTGGTTGTCTTACCTTTCTCTGAGTTGTGGGTAGCATAACTGCTGCTTAAGCTTTTATTTATTTTCAAAAGTAAAATAAGGGATATCACCTATAATTCTTTCCATATAGACTGCATTTGTGAGCATGGTTATAAAGAAAGCTAGCAACGCCAATAGACTTGCTAAGTATTCTTTGAACTTAGGATCACAACATACATTTGTGTTCATGATTTTACAACAAATAAAATTAAACTGCAGAGGAGGGGTATAAATGGTTCAACTGGATTTCAATGTTAAATGTCACTGCTCAGCAGGGTTTAAATAAGACTTACAGCCTTAAGACGGGATTATAAAAACAAGATGCTTAAGATATTAATTTTGGTGTAATGTGATGCTTCAGCTGTTTTAATGGAACATGTATATATAACATTTGTAGTGTGTGTGTGTGTGTGTGTGTGTGTGTGTGTTTAATAATTGTGAAAGTGTGAGTGATGTCAAAGCTTGTATTACAGTTATCTGAGTTTAATAAAATATTTGCTAGTTGTGTTATTGTTTTCCTTTTGTGCTCACTTCCCCCGACAAACACAGAATTGCAAGCAAGCTGCATAACAACACACACATACACACCAAACCACACAAATCTCCAATCACTCAGTCACTCATTCAGTTAAGAACACTTGCACACACACATGCACATTTAAACAAGCACACATTTACACACACACAAAGACACAGACATATGCATGCACATTTACAAACACACACAGACGTGCGCGCACACACACAAACACACAGACACGTGGGAGTATGCCCATTTACACACAATCAGACTCCTCCTCACACTGATGGACACACAATACAATCAGGGCACACACTCGATGCAAGTGTCCCCTTGAGCAGTGGTCTTTGATGAGCCAGTACTGGATCACCAGGTACACAACAAAGAGGATGGCACCCTTGTAATCCAGAATGAAAGAGAAGTTAGATATATTGCTAATAGCATAATGTTTAGGCTACAAGCATTGCATAACAAAACAACTTTACATTTCAGAGCAGATATCATGTCTCCAAATTAACATATTGCAAAAGTTATCTAGGAATTGCAGTTCAGTGCTTAAAAACAAATAATTCCTACAATGATATGATTTCATTTATCGAAACTGAGACTGAAAGTAGTGCATTTATATGTAAATTAGTAACGTAATTAATCTAGGTTAGTATTCACCAAAGTATTTAATATTTCTATAAAGTAAATTAATGGCACTCTCATGTTACTCTTATGAAGCTCATGAGTCTCTGAATACCTGAAACATTTACAATATTTCTCATAATGCGTATTATATTACTTTTGTACCATGTCGGTTCGGATGACTGCATACTTTCTTCCTCTTAATTCTAGGCTGTGTACACAGTGTCAGACATCTACTATATTTGGTCCTTCACAGATTAGGAAAAGCACATATCTGCATCCATCTATCTATTACCATGTTCCTTCTGAGATTATGTTTACATGCACACTGAATTCTTTCTTGTGGTGCAAAATCTGAACAGTTGCCTATTTTCATGACCTGGCCTAATTCATATTTTTGAAAGTGGTGCTGTTAAATCATTCCAGTTGTTTCATTGCTATTTGCACATTCTGCTATAATTAATTACATCACATCTTCCCTGTTACTTCAATCTGTCAACATCAGCTTAGTACTGAGCATTTGCATGTAACAGGGTAATGTCTTCAGCAATGTTATGTCCACTCTTAGCATCTAACAGGATCTCAACATACATGCTGCTTGTTGAAAGAATCATTTTATACTCTGAGGACTGATGTTTTACCTAACATAGTTGTAACACACACTTAAGACTGAATGCTGTGTTTTATTTTAAGCAAATGCTTTGAGCTCAAAACAGTACAACATTTTTCAAATGGCATTTAAAGATTTTTTTTTTACAAATTTGCAGAAACAGATATCTTGTAATAGTTATAAAGTGCACAGAATCACCTTCCATAGCATAATATACTGTCAAACATAATAATTTATAATAATCTAATAAAGCATTGCTTGACTGAACAAAAGGCATGTTTCTGCAGATTACCACTTGGGTATAATAATACTTAACACATATTACTTTATCAAAGATTATGTGCAAAGTTTTTAAAAGGTACAAAATTAAATGCACATGCAAGTCAGCATCTTTGGACATGTGATCACTGTTTATTGCATAAAATGCAAGTCAGCATCTTTGGACATGTGATCACTGTTTATTGCATAAATAATTTTTAAAGGTTTTATAGAAATAATGTTTAAAACTCTCATCTAACACTCGAGTCCAGAAGGATTGGCAACCATTGCACTCCTGACAGGTAACTTTGCATCATGGATATTCATTTAAATGTAGCATCTTACAGAAACTAGCAATGATGTATATGAATGGCTGGAAACCCGTTTTTCTTTCTTTTCTTTTTTTTTTTTTTTTTTTGAGAACCAGCTACCAATTGGTAGCAACTGTCCTAACATTACAAAATAATTTATTTTTTGCCAAACTATTAATTTAAGCAACAGTTTGCCCAGTTAACTGATTGCTTTATAATTGTTTAGCAGTTAAAGAATTAACCCAACCTAGTAAATGCCCTAACAAAGATCACTGTACATCCTGCTTGGACATACTGTATCGCTAGAACCAGGAATTGCAGGTGTTCCACTCAGAGTTCCACATTCTGCAAGACTTTTAAAACTTTATTTTTAGAAAAATACTTTAAAAATTCTTCCAGAATTAAACAGTGATCACATGCATGAAGATCTGATCTGGTTTATAGGAGCATTTAATGCTGTATTGCTAGAAACTTTTACACTTAACTTTTAAAATTGTAAATATATGTTTGCTTGTGTGTGTGTGTGTGTGTGTGTGTGTGTGTGTGTGTGTGTCTGTATATGTGTTTTATATATGTAGATATATGAGTTTCCATGAATTGATTGATTTGAGATAAAACTGACCTCTGTATTGTTGACACACTTTGGTCGACAATGCAGATGGTCAACAACTGTGCAAGAACAATCCATGGGGTTAGGAAATTTGCTCTTTTCCAAGCATGTAAGTGTTCATG